>NC_042496.1:36251998-36333047 GCF_005508785.2 Acyrthosiphon pisum
AAATAATTCAGCCCCCCCCCCCAAGTCAAAATTGCGTCTATGGTTACAATTTAATATTATAATGAATTTACTTATATTATAAATCTTACAAAAGTCATAAGATCACTATTATCTAAATTTGTATGTAATTTCTTTTAAGATATTTTAATTTTTAATTATAAAATCAGAATATCTTAAAACGCATAGTACAAACATAGACATAGAGTATATCAGTCAATTCAATCCTATGATATATTATGATTTATGATATTATAATAAAGTTATTTTATAGGGTCCCGCGGGTATCGCGGTACCAGTTCTTAAATTTTTTCACAACTTTATAAAATTTGAAAATTTAATCAATAATCTTGTTTACCATATCAAGTCTAGCATGTGTATCATAACTTATGAATAACACGGTATCGAATCCCCTTAACATTATTTTATATAAATAAATATTTGAAAATTGCTGTCTTATAAAAATTAAGTTAAGTATATTATAAAATTAATAAATCATAAATTATGATAAACATGCAAATCAATATAAATTTAATACATCGGTTAAGATTTTATAAGCAAAAAAATGTCAATAATAAATTATAAATTTAATAAATTGGTTGATTTTTTAATCCACTTTTTTTCACATATTCTACACAATTTATTACACCATCCTGGTATTTCTTCCATTGTACAATTATTTATCAGATTATACATTTTTTGATTAAGATTAAACGTTTGGAGTTTTTAAACGATATAGTTCTAAATTTAATATCTATTATTTAATATCTATTAACCATGGCACACAGGTACTTAGGATTTTGGCGCTTTTGTACGATACGACTTTTTTTTCTTATCTCATTTTGGCGCTTATGTCTTCCACCGGAATTTTCGTAGTCGAGGGTTTGAGCACTAAAATAAGTGGACATAGCCCATTCGGCTCCTGTTCTAAAAAAAGGTCAAACGGCTCCCATCAAAAAAGGTTTTACAAACGGGTAAATTCCTAAACAGCTCCAGATTTTTATCACACATATTCCTTACCACTTCAAACATACTTCTGACTTAGGACCGTCTCAAATGAGTTGTGGTTAAAAATGTGTTAGTGTTTTTTGAAGGTTATATTCTAAGTAAATCATAAAAATTATATATAAAATCATATACTGTGAATTAAATGTTATTGAAATTAAATTACATTTTTGCGTTCAAAAATAGAAAAAATAGAAAAACCGTAAAAAAAATTACGCATACATAAAAACTTAAAATATAAAATAAACCATACATTGGGTTAATTTTTGAGACACAATTTTATTTATAATCCATACGTGTTATTTCATTTGATGGAAATTCGTCAATGATGTTACCAATGAGCCCCTGTTATTTTTTTCGATTTAGGTGTATTTATAATTTATATATATAATATTTTTTTTAATTCCAATTTAAATTATATGGTACATCCACCTCTAATCTGTAACGGTATTACCTTCAGCCGTTTGGGAATTTACTCTGTTCATAAAACCTTTTTCGACGAGAGCCTTTCGGGACGTGCCGAAATAAGTACCTCCTGTAAGAGGTTATTACTTATTATCAATGAAAAGACACGTATGGTATTATACGACTCTTATATTATTTATGTATTTTTATAAGTGGTACTCTACTCTATATATTTTATGACGGTTGTTCAAAAATGTTTCTTTGAACTCGCCCGTGTTGATGGCGAATGTCAAATTGTCTTATTTTAATAATATATAATAATTTGGATGAAAAGTGTCAAGTGTGTGTATTTTTGGTGTACATAAAGAAATGTCACAATATACATTTTTATTATACACAACCAAATTATTCAAGTTTGATTTATATTTAAACTTATTTTAATATTTAATTTATATTACAATATACATTGTATGGTCTCATACCTACACGCGTTATTAACTATATGTGTGTACAATGAGTGAATACATTGGATTTTTTTTAATCAATTAGTATGAACCGTAAAAACGTTTCCACATCTTAAAAATTGTATTGGCTGAACTCTAGAAGATATTGGTACGTATACAAATATAAAACAAAACAGTAATTTCGTCGTAATTTAAAAACGTAACTTGAAATTTAAATATCATTTGAAATATAATTATTATGAAAAATACGACACAAAAAAAGATTAACAAACAAAAGAATAGTATACATATAATTACGAGAGACTCTTCAAAAAAAAAAAAAAAAAATAATAATCCAATAGCCGTTTTGACGCACGTGTATAATAGCCACGTGTATAAAAGTCGTATACATATTGTGTAATGTATACGTAAATTATTTTGCATATAAAATAATGTAATAATTATTATTCAATTGAGCCACAGTGGATTCACTTCAACGCATTCTCAGTCATAATAATAATTTGTCGATGTTGTTAATTTTAATTACATGAATATTTTCGACACATTGAATATGATTCTAACATAACCACCCAAAATTATTTATATTTTATACAAACAACAGCTATACATCTGATCAAATATTAAACGTGTAAACGTAGCTTTTTTTCTAAAAAGTTTTCGAACTGCTGAAAAAAGGTTTAAGTTAGCTATATATAATATTTTGTGAAAGCTATAATCATATTTTAGGACTTTAATAATAAAATTTGCAGCACAACATCTGAGTTAATATTTCTTCTTTTTATATTACATTAAATTATACGAATAAAGTGATAGATAATAAATAAATAATACCCTGGAAATTATTTAACGTTTTATTTGATTTAACAAAGTGAAAGACAATGATTTCTATTTCGTTTAAAAATTCGATTTCACTAAATGGATGCAATATACATATTAATAATTTTTCACTATTTGATTCTTAAAAATTATTTTGGAATATCACATTATCACAAAGTAAACGTAGGTATACCTAATAACTAGGTAACACTAATTATTGTGCAAAAGACCTTGAAGTTGGTATAATTATTTAGGTAGGTACTAACGATTTGTGGAATTTTTTTTTCCTTTAATTAGGACAACAGTTCATTGTCATAAAATTATATATAAATTATTAGTAATTCAAGTTATCTAGACGTTATTGTAACATCGTACGCGATACACCAATGTTTTTATTTTCATTATTTACCTGTCGATAGATAATATTTATTATATTATTTAAATAGTTCTTACTTAAAAAAACATAATACAATATTGAGTCGTAAAAAATGATAGATATTACCGACTGGTGGATGACGTAGGTATATAATATTATACTATTATAGTACTAATATAAACTATAGTATCATACCAATCGACGTAACTAATAACATTTTTTTCTTCTTTTATTACTCGTACAATAATAAATTGCTTTTAATAGTAAAAGCCTGTTGCGTACGTAAATGTACCTACGCGAATAAAAATGCATCGGTCGTGGAACTTGATTTTTCTAAAACTTTACTGAATGGTCATAATTACTCATACTATCATTATTAATAATATTACGATTAGTGTTTCATATAATATAATATTGTGATAAATATTTTTATACCCGAGTGTAATAGAATATTAGAAATCGTCATATTGTGTTTATGATAATAGTTATAATATATTAATAAGTTATAATATAGGACCTGACCGATGTTGTCGTTTACGTCACACATTATTATTTCGAACAGTTTCTGATTGAGAGATCAAATCTATCGATTGAGTTATCAAATAACTCGAGATCACCTCTAACAAGACGTACAATATTGTAGGCGGTACTACGGGCACTCCATCGCTTCCGGTAAAACATCCTATCTTCGGCTGGCTTGTGATAAAAAATAAGTGTGCTTATATTTATTATTATAGTTGTTCGTGATGAATGACACTATGGGTAATATTTTGTTGTACACCTGCTGCGGTGAATTTACGCTCGACAAACCGATTACTATATAATATCGTTTACTATTTTAGTACGCCGTTTATCGCGGTATATTATATTGTGTCGTCAAAGGGTTTAAAATGTTCCTATTTCTTTATAGCAATTTTATGTTACTACGTTTGGTATAAACAACCGGCTCGATGCTTATGTTATGCACTTAATAATCAACTTGTTTGTTTTTTAAATTTCCGTCGATTCGCGTTCGGTAAACGTGATTTTTACCACGTTGATATCTAAGGTTAAAAAGATAATTGTATATAATATTGTAGCCATACGATTCAAAAGTCACTCGCCTTGAAATTTTCATTAAATTAACCGAAAGTAGTAAGGAGCCGCAGCCGATGCTGCTTTATCATACACATTGATTGTTGTTTTTTGCATAAATAATAATCGTCAAAAAAAAAACTATTCAAGGAATTAAAATTTCACATTATCGGTTTTCGTAAATTATAACAGACGTACATATTAATCATCAGTTATTATACTATTTCAAATATAAAAGTTTCATTGTAATTTATTATTATTTATTATAATAGGCGTACCTACACTGCGAAGCGTAGGAACTTAAATTATAGATTTATAGCCAATGTGTAAATTATAAATATGTACTTACACAACATTGGTGTAAACTGTATAGATGGTGTATCTATTGATAAATACAGATCAATTAAAGAACAACCACATATAATGTAGATGTTATGTAGTGTCATTAAAACGGTAAATAATATTTTGTACGTGTGTAAACCACCTATATTAATAATATTATTCAATAATATTCAATGAATAAATCATTTTTTTCAGTACCTACAGATAAACCGCGGACGTTCTATCATAAAAATAAAAATAAACTTTTTATATGACCTTTATTGGCACTATTATTATCGTTATTATTGTTTTATGGAATCACTCCGCTTTTCGGAAATCGAGAACTATTATATGGCCGTTGAAAAGTCGCGTAAATCTTACAGTCTAAAAGCTATATCATTTTACTCGCAGTTAAAAATTCTGCGATTTCACAAGAAATTTCACTGTTTGCAGTGCGCATCGCTCGTATAATATATTGAACTCGCCCACGAAATTCAATTTTAGACCGACAAACTATTTCGACTGCAACATTAAAAAAAATATAATATAAACAAATAATTTAACAAACGCTCACGCATATATTATAATAATATTCTGAAAATGATGAGTATAATATGTATCTCATAACAAAAGTGTATAATACTTCGTAACATTATTGTGATGGCGGAAACAAAATAATATCATCGTAATATATATTATACGCGCGTTGGTGCGAGATGCGTCGTAGGTGTCCTTTTAATAATAAATTCCAATGTTTAATGTGTTCTAATCGCGTACAGATGATGCTTATATTACATATTATTATGCCTAAAAAGTTAACTGAAAAACGTGTATGATTCATGCAAGGACGGGTACATTATATTATGCGTCAAAAATTCAAAAGTAATGAAAATCATATTAATATTATAAATACGTGTCGTTGATACATAATAATAACGATTTGTAATATACCTATAACATAATAATATAGCACTTGCAGAGCATTAAATAAAGTTATAATAAAAATAATAAATAAAAATCTTCGTGTATAGTCAAATACTCGATTAGGAACAACAGTACAAGTAAATGTCCACTACAGTATGTTGTTGCATAATATACGGAAGTGAGACACTCGACTAAAAAATAGGAAGCAAAACAATATTCAATAACCACAATATGATGAGGTCGAAGCCACACTGCTCGAATAATGCAACTGCTATATTATTAAGACACACAATAGTTCGAACGGACAAACTGAAACCAATTATTTTGAATTCCGATTATACTATAATGCGTGCTTTAGTTATTGTAAAAAATCGTATACGATTGTATGTTTAATATAATATACATTTTTGAAAAAAACAACGGTTTTATTAACTAAATGTATACTATTATTTGTGTATAGCATATCACAAGTTAAAAAAAAATCAGGTAAATGCGTGAACAGTTGTTTTTTACACATAATAGTAGTATATACTATATACATCTCACTTAGGTTAATATATATTATACTATACTAAATATTATAATTTATAATCCAATTATAGTTTGTAGGCATACCTAGTAATATAATATTACTAATATAGTAATATTCAATATGTCTAACACAGGACCTATCTCGAGTTATTTTTTTTTTTGCTATTATATTATTTTAGATTCTTAGCGGAGCGAGGAAGCTAGTGGTTTTACAATGGTGTTTATTTTTTTATATCCTGTATACAAAATTTCTGCAAGAAGGAGTGCTTCAACATATTATAGTACCTTATCGTTTATCAAATTGGATCAAGATGGTATTTTAGAGAGGTAATTTTTCGATTTTATCAATAGTTATTTAATACCACGGGAAAAACCAACGAAAAATTACGAAAAGACGCTAAAATTTTAATTTCTAATGCTTTGTTTATCACCATAGAAACGAATAAAAAATATATAATATATAAAAATCTCGTGTCACAATGTTTGTACCAAACTCTCCGAAACGGCTGGACCGATTTTAATGAAATTTGTTGTGTATATTAAGTAGGTCTCAGAGAGAGATGTTAACTATTTTTCACATCCATATTTTTATTTTAAAGAGTGGCTCATACAGAGAATTTTTTTAACTTACGACAATTTATTTTATTTTTTATACAGTTGCCGTTAGTTACCATTCATATTAAATTATTTCGCAGAATGTGTTGCTAAGCGCAATAAGCGTGTGTTGTGATTGAACTCCTCCTAAATGGTTAGACCTATTTGAATGAATTTTTTTGTATTCGTTTGCGTTTATTTATCTGATTTTAGTACGGTTAGGTTAGGTTAGGATTTTGTATTAATTGATTATATCAATCCACCATAGGTAGAATACGACAAACTTGGTATAACTTTGATACTTTAGAGTTAAATCATACACTAACGTACATACAGCACGGGGTCCGCGATCTACCGCAAGTAGATTGCCTACCTGATAATGTACTGCTGCAAATCAGAATTTAATTCCAGGCAATGGAAAAGTTAAGATTAATTTTGAAACCATACATCGAATATTAAATAACGAATTGAACAAAGTTTGAGTCACATATAGTTGGTACACTTAATGGGCAACGAAGTGCACGGGTTCAGCTAGTAATATTATAATATTAATTCAATTTATACCTACATGATATAATAAATAATAACAATATAAAATATCCAGACTGACAAACCGTCTCCGCTCAGAATCGTTTTTCTTATACAATGATATTATATCATTGAATTCAAGTCTAATACAATCCATTATACGCAATGACCCAGTTGCAACCTACTGTACAGCAGATCGACATCCACTTGTCTGCTTTTTTTATATACCTAATTATAATATTTATCTATATACCGCGTGTCCGCAAAAACTGCAGGGTACACCCTATAAATCAACTAGGTACTTATACATTACTCAGTGCCCTATATATATATTTTAGAATTCTGTTTGCCTGAGATTGATAATCCAATAGGCTAGGTTCATGTCCCGCAAACAGAATTCAAAAATAAGAATAGGGTAAGTACTATAATACTACGGGTAATTTAATTATACACTCTGGTTTGTTTTCACCGGCCTACGGTATTTAAAAGAGCATGCCCTGACTAATTAATCATCAACTAGCTGGAACCACTGAAGCTATATCATTTGGTCAGTATTTTATTTTATGATGTAGAGACCCACAGGTCACTCACTAAGAAAAGATTTTTCAAAATTAAACCTATATAATTGAATTACCGTCGTTCTAACATTATTTAGTTATATATGATGATATCATAACTCACCATCATTTAAATTTATAGTATACCTCAATCAGTGCATTTATTATAATAATAACGGTGACTGTTGAAAACTGCAGTATCATAAAGATATCATATAGATAAGTAAGCTATTTATCGTGGCAATAACTCTGGTAAATCTTATCGCGGTGGCACGCACAGTTGTAGTTGTAAACGCGCGTTATTATCGAACGTGTCCTGACTGACTGATCAACGTAGAGCCTAACCTATGATAGTTAGACTCGACATTTTGATCGTACCTTTGTACCACCATAAAATTTGCATTTTAAAGAGGTGCTCTCACAAGTGATTCACGATAGAAATTGAAAAATTTGTTGTCTGTATATTATATATACATAATGTCCCGCGAGGATTTACCCATTAAGATATCTCCTGAGATATGATATTTATCATAAATCTGTTTTTTTATTAGACTCACAGAGACAAGGACTACATATATTTTAATTTAATTACATTTTTTGTTAAAAAAGTTTAAAAATGTATTTATTTATTTTTTGAAACATTTTAAGGTAGCCATTTTATAGAGTTTAATTTTCTGAACATTTTATTTTCATTAACCTCATGATTTTTATTATTTTTTTTAGTTTAAAAGTATAACAGCAAAAAACCGGTTTTTGTCCGGGCGGCAAGGGTGACCCACACATTAATTTAGTTTTGGCAAACGCAAATCGAACAATTTTTTTATTTATATAATATAGAACTATCATAGGTTACAAAAAAATATTTTTAAAATAATTGGTATATAGTGTTATTCTCCAAGCATGATCGCTACTATTTTTTCTTCAATATGCAGTTATTCAATTTATGATATTTGACATTTTTTTATGTACTTAAAAGTTAAAGACCATATTTTCAAATGCTTACAAATGAGAACCAAAATTTGTTTCTGTCAATTGTTAAACAGATGACTTTTTGAAAATGTCGAATGCCATTGAGTACCTATATAGGTACACAGTAATAAATTTATTCAACTCTGTGTACTAATGATAATACTACAAGGTCATAAGGATATGTTTAGGAGACAAAATGGAGCTAAATGGTTTTAAAATTATAGGTATTAGTTACTTCCTATAATTAAATTATAATTCCTTTAGTACTATTAAATCAAAGTTTTATAATTTGTATGCTCAATATAATATTACAAAATTAAATATTACATGTATTTTAGGTTTTTGTAGAATCGTTTTTTAGAAAATCACCTTTACTAAATACATTTTAATAACTCAAAAACTAGTCGTTTTATTAAATACGTCAAATTGTTTTTTTAAAAACCATCTATTCAACAATTTACAGGAAAAAAATGGTTATTATTATTAATAATAACAAAAAAAGATTTTTTATCTCTAATAATAAATTACAAGATAAGTACACACTTTTTTTAAATAACTGGATTATATCTAAATCCATTATAAGGTGTACCAGAGTGAGAGTTCCATTTATCAATATAAAATGTAATTATTTAAATAATAATATTTCAGTTATTCTCATTTGAAAAATTTTGGAATAACCACAGGACACTTCTTAAATAATATAAAAAATCTAAGTATACATAATCTTCTATATATATTTTGTAAACGTAAAAATTCCAAAAATCATATTTTGAGTAAAATCATTACTAAAGGAAAAACACGAGGGTTGGAGAATCACAAGGTTTATACTTTATTAATTTATTTATGATAAATCATGGAATAACCCCAAAAGTGATTACATGCATTAAATTATAATGATTCTTCAATGTAAAAATATCAACAAAATTGCCAAATTGTTATGTTTCATGATTCATGATGAATAAAAATGATCAAACAGAATAACATAATATTACCATAAAAATCAAACATAATCCTCGCAAGTTCATAATATTGTTGTTTACATGTATAAAATAACTTTCCAATCGTTTACATGTTAGGATAGTACCTATCCACGGATAAAGAAATACACACGAAGTGATACCATATATTATTATTATTTATGGTACAGCATCAACTACTAGGTTATTAACTTGCAACAAAAGTTCTAAAAAAAAATTCGAATTTATTTAAAATTGTTTACTGTAACACGACAATGCACCAATATTGCCTACACGTTACGCCGCACGATACTAAAACAGTATACGGTTCCTGCTGTATATTATTATAATTTATTATCATAATATGTGTTTGTGGCAATTCGTTTTGTAATTCGTTCTTGGCACGGTAGCTCGGATCCGGATAAGGATATTAGTGCCATATAAGTACATTAACACCAAACGCTTTTCATCCCTTTTACAAATATAATTAAATATTTATTTAAATGTTAGTATGTCATGTTTTACGCGAGCAATAAAATTATGGGTACGCAATAAAATTTACGACTTAATTTATAAATTATTTATAATTACCGAATTAACAAGATAAAAAAAAAAAAACAAAATTAATTTGGAATGTCTAAAAAATGAAATATGAAATGCCTTCATCATTTTGCAGTCTTCGTTAATGCAATTTTGTTAATTGGTTTATATTTTATTATAATTGGCATACTTGCCTTTTTGATATTATGAAACAGTCCATAATATATGAGAATAATGAAATCATTTACTCAACGACAGTGTAACTGAATAAAATACACAATAATGAAAATAATATGCGTCTCTCTCCATTTAATCTTGCCCTAGTAAATAGAGGTATTATTTTTAAAATTACAAGATCATTGATAATTCACCGTTTTTGAAAACGATCCTAAGTGAATAACTATTAATATCTATAATTATTCGGTTAACATTTGGTAAAATAGAATCACGCCTATAATATACAAGACCTAATTATAATAAACAGGTACCATAGTAATCGGCAATAGTTTACATTTCAAAGGAATATTATTATCTACATTATGACAAAATAAAAATTAACAAACATAAAATACGGTACTATTTCAGTGTATCTACCTCAGTAGACGGACAAATCGGTGTACCTAAATTTTCAGCTAATTTTACCGAGATGGACCACAGGTGGATGAGTTACCTACAGCACTTTTCGTGTGTGGTTCAAACTTCTTTTTGAATTTTTCTGATATTTCTAAAAACAATCTTTAAGAAATTTGTCAAAATCGGTTGATTTGTTTTTAAGACTATAAGCTACAAACATGAAGTCATTACATTTGGGTTTTATTTGTACATTTGAATAACAAACAATAAATTAAATATTATTTTCTTTTATTTAAAAAATATACCATGGCAACACATGGCAGACGGACTAGTCAAAACATTTTTTTTTTTTTTTTTTTTAATTTAATTTGATTTCTGTAACTAGGTGACCCTCTACATAAACAAAATATCACTCGATTTTTGTGAGTTAAAACGAAATGCATGTATTAGCCGCCTTATATCATGTGTATATTGCTTTTAATTTTTGGAATATTATTTTTAAGTCCCAATAGGTATTATGTCAGTTTATAGGTACGGTTTGCGTTTGGGATGTGTTATTGATTTATCGTGTCTGGTGTACCTATTATGTTTTTTTTATTATATATTTTAAAAGAAATAAACAATCTGTGCCCTAGCCCCCAGAGTACGATAATACTGTGTGATTTAAAAGCTATATATATGTATAAAAATACGCGAGGTTAGAAACCACTCTTGTGATAGCACATTTTTTTTTTATATTTTTCTGTTTTTATTTTTATGTTATATTTTATTAAATAAGAAGGTATCTGCACCAGTTCCTGTCCAATCATCGCGGGGGATTTTCATGAATTGTATAAAGGGGTTGGGGTGAGAAGGGAGTCCATTATAAAATAAAAATCGTATACCTATATGATGTTTTTGCTTCTGCGTGAATAGTTTTAATTTATAAATATGTGTGTAAAATGAAATTGGAAATACGTGGTGGTGCATTAGTGATTTTGCGTAGGATTTTGTCCAAAAAAGTTTGAATTTTATTGGGATTGGAGTTTTTGTCATGTCCTAGAGTTTGAAACCATCACAAGTCCAAATTGTCATAATCTATAGGGTTTATGAATGGATAGTTTTAAATTTATTTTAATTTAATGTACTGATTGGGTATTAATGTTTTGATCAAACGAAAACGCGCATTTAATACTAGTTTTTTTCTTATTATGAGTGCCCAGTTGAGACGATGGTCAATGAGTAGGCCTAATAGATTAATACCAATTGGTAACATGGAATTGGGGTGTTACCTAAAGAATATTCAAGATAGGAAGCAAAATAGTGAAAATGTGTAAAGATTTTATTTGACTTTAACTAGCCATTTATCATACCTGCAGGTAGAGATCAAGCAGATGATTTTAGAGATTTAGGAAAGCAGTAAGTATGTGAGTTCATCTATTGCAATATCGATCATGATATAATTGCCTTATTATCAGAAAATTCAGCTGCATATGTATTTGGAGGGGTGATTGGTACTTGGTCAGCAGCACATATTATATATTATTATATATTGTAAAGAATTGAGAAATAATGCCCCACCGCGATATTCACTAATATTGCACAGATATTTGCGATATTTGAAGAGCCAACCCTGACTTGAAAGTGACATTCGATGTGTTATGATTTAATCAGCAATTAGTATGTTGGAGGAGGAAAAAGTTTTAGTTCATAAAGTAGCACCTTATTCCAAACCCTGCCAAACGCTTGTGAGACATCAATAAAGGATCACGCTGAAACAGTACTTTTTCTTTTCTTGAGTTTCAAAAATGTTGGCAAAAAAGGGTAAGAGACTTATAGGTCGATAGGTATCAGAAGGCTTTTTGGGTTTTGACTTTTGAAAATAAAGTTTAAAATTTAAAATTACTAAATTAGTGGGAATATGCCAGTAATTATAAGGCGACATTAAATAAAACTGTTCCAAGATGTTGATTTCTTAACTACCTTATTAGTGATTAGATCGTAACCAATGGATTTTTAAGGCTGTATTTCTACAAATTTAAAATTATTGGGAGTAAAATGTTTAGTGGTTATTGATTTATTATATGAATATTTATTTTAGGTAATACAATAATAAATCGTCCGCTATGTTATTATTGTACATAATGATTAATACCTATAATATGTTCATTGATAATGATTAAAAAAAATTAATTAATATTATTTAGTTTGCCTTTGCATGTGCATATTATATATTATATAATTATACTGTTTGCTTTACACGATGTGCATTAATAATAAAAACAAATCTATTTTACTAGTTAAAAGTTACTCAACTTACTACATATATGTATTTTGTATACATATTATTTATTGTGTTGACTAATGACGTTTACCGTAATAATTCATTAATATCGAATTTTTCGCCAATGCGATCAACGTAAAAAATCAAATAATGATTTAAAAATATTACATCATTTTTATTTATATTTCAATCATACAATTAATATTTAATTAAACAAGGCAAGACATACAGGGCACTATAAATGACTGAATATTACATAATATTAACATATTATTATTATTTAAATTACATAATAATATAACTTACTAGGTATTATAAAAATAGTCTATTCGACCATAATATTTTAACATTATTAACAAGTGGAGAGCTGCAAAGTGTACAGTCAAACAACTCACGCGGATAACGGAGCTACGATTTTGTGTAGAACCGTTTCGTAATTATTTTTAAATTATTTTTTTTATTCGTACCTACGATTGGCATATTATGATTATAGTTTATAAACATTATACACATTAAATACAATAATAAAAAAAAAAAAACAAGTCGAGAAATGGGTTACAGATTTATATATACCAATACAATAATATTATACACAATAACGGAGACCTGAAGCGTTTAACGCGATCGTCGGCCAACCTACATATTTAGATTTCTGTCATTGTATACCATGGTATTGTGCGTTATTATTTTTTTATCCTCCTTGCCTCGCCGCATATTCGCATACTCGCATATAATATTATTGTACATTTCGCGTACGACAATCATACCCTCCGACGATCGTAATAATATTAATTCATAAGACGTAATACCTACACAATTTAATATACGATGCGTAAATCTATAGTAAAAGTTAATGATATTAAACTGGTTTTGACTAACGGCCGTACTGTCGCGACGGATCGGACGAGTATAATAACAATAATTATTATCGTCATCGTGTCCTGTGATGTCGAAAGACGACGACAGGCGACCGCATGTGCTGCTTATAATCTAGTAATAATAATAAAAATAATTACTATAGTAAATATTATATAATAATAAAAATAATAATTATAATAATAATAATAATAATAATAATAATAATAATAATAATAATAATAATATTAATAATAAAAATAATATAATATACGACTGCAGCCCTATGGGCCCAAGTGATAATTCAATATTATGTACGAGAAATTTTCAGATCGCCGATGAACACACTGAGAATCGAATTAATTTTCTTTGTTTTTGAGCTGTCGTCGGAGTCGTGCGAAACAAATTACTCGTAAATAATAATAATAATAACAATAATAATGACGTCTCGAGACGTCTTGAAAGGTGAGAAATAAAAACTGCACAACCATAAGTGATGGTATATCATATTATTATTATCGTAACTGTATCCTGAGAATCAAATAATGAGTCAGTCAAAAACCTAGGAGGTCGTTGGAAATCAAAACGAACGATGGCACGATCGGCGCGCAAATGAACGATTTTCGGGTTTGGTCGGTACACATATTATTATAATATTGTATACCTACACTGTAATTTATCTATATTATTATTATGGTGTTATATTATTATTTTGCGCGTTTTCGTTTCGGTTTTTGTTGATATATGGAGCGTGACCCATCCGTGGATGGTGACATGGGTGGTTTTGCAGTTGAGTGGTTGGGGGAGGGTCAGGGGCAGAGGGTTGAAGAGCTGTGAGCCTATATTTTCATCACGCGTTTGCCGACTTGGACACGAACGCCCTATTGCGAAACGAATCGTCAGACATGAACGCGCTGCAAGACGCTCCGTTGACAGGTGGTCGCGAGTACATCTCTTCGCAGACATCGGTGTCCGTGACGGCGGGCAGGAAGCATGGCGTCGACGTCAGGCTTGACCAGAAAGATTTGTTTTGGTTCGACACGGGTGCCGGCAAGTCCACGGGCCGGTTGTGTGCCCGGTCGTCGTCGTCCTTCTTCTTTTGAGCAATCTTCTTTTTATCCTCCTGCGTAAAACGTTCGAGATTAATTTTTAAACTCTTAATACTATCGAATAATATTACGTTTTGGATATTAGTGTTCAGAGCTGACTGGACTTATAGTGGAGCAAAGCCCACGCAGTACCAAATCAAAATATAATATACTGACTAATTGTGACTACTTATTTAGTGTGTTGGCAAACTTTTAGAGCCTTCCGTGGATTTACCTTCCCAAAATTGAAAATATTATGTCTGGTCGAAATTTGGAATACTTTATAAACCCCCGTTTGAGCCACAACATAACGTTTAACGATTGTACTTAAATAAATATATATAAACTTATATAAACATATATGTATATAGGATTCATTAGACAGTAATCAGGTTGGGTCGCATACGGTAGCATAGCCCCCTCAAATAATTCCCTTGTTCCTTTTTCAAAGATCTGTTAAAAGAAATTTCAAGTATAATACATAGGTCAGGGATGGGTCTGAAGCTTGTGTAAGGGGGGTGAGTAGGACTATTTATGAGTGGTATATAAAGTACAATGAAGATTTTACTGATTTAAATCATTAAAAAAAAAGCCCAAGGAGAATGACCGCCACATTGTCCCTCCCCCCCCATAAATCAGGAAAAAATTAGTGGTTTACCGAAAATCAAAATTTTCCTTTTTTCAAAATAGTTGTATTTTTGAAATATTATTGGAAGAACTATTTGTAAGTAAATACTTAGTATGCTGCAGCTGAAGGCCGTCGTTTTTTATCGTTTTCTCACGATCCTCTCCACTTACCCTTTTCTTGTACGATTGTTGGTAGAAGTTATAGAACAGGAAGTAGAACATGACGGCGTGCAACAAGATGATCCAAGCGAATGCCTTCGGGTAATCGCACTCAGTGAACAACAACTGGGATGCGTGGATGAACACCATAATGAATTGGACCTGAAACACGGACGAAATAACGTTGAATATATTATCGGCTCAAGTTTGCATTTTATATACAGCCATATACTACAGGCTGTGAGTTGTGACCCACACGACTATATATTGACATAATAATAATAATATTTTTGTACCATTTGGAGCACAGTCAAGTATTTCTTCCACCAGAGGTACTTTTGCATTTGCGGACCAATGGCGGCCAACATGTAGTACGAGTACATGATGATGTGCACGAACGTGTTGAGCAGCCCGAAGAACGTGCTGTGACCGCCTATATATGAAAAGAATTTAAAATAACGTAATTAAATTGAATTTCGACGCAGGTCCATCTGGTAAGTGGGAGGTAGACTCACCGGGTGTGAACTTGACACCGAACCACACGCTCATCGGCATGATTCCGTGGTGGATGACATGCAGCGTGGATACTTGATCGTATTTCTTGCGCATAACGAAAAAGAACTAAATAAAACACACACAAAAATAACCATTAATATTCGATACAATCGGGTTCATCAATGGTAGTTCGCAAAGCGTGTTCACTTACGGTATCGAAGAATTCCGTGAATTTAGAAAAGTAGTACCACCAGCAACCTCGAGCTACCTACAAATTAAAATCGAAACGTGTAAGACGGCATTATGGATAGGCAATTTCATAACACCACAGTGCATAGCGGTCGCGCGACCAAAATTAAATACAAATAATATAATATAATATTATGGTGTGTCTCAGTGTTGGAAAACAATGTTTTTCTTTTATTTCTTTTACCTATGATATATATATCAGTCATCATCTCATTCCGATTTAATTTTCAGTTACACTTTTTTCACGTTTGTATTTACACTAGATCATAGAAGTATTATAAGTAATAATAACAGCTGCAATCGTATATTGTAAATATGGATACGTCGCTACTACGCATGTGCAATGTGCTTCGGTGTTTTGTAAGCCGCGGTGTATCTTCAACACAATATGTTACTACTACTATGAACCTTATGCTATGTTCCGTCTATTAGTATAACGTCTTTGATGATGATTGATAACAAAATAGTTAAAAACACCAACATTGAGACAAGACAGAAATATCCAGCGATTCAAGACTTGACACAATAACAATTATTGTGGACTGCGCGTCCCCCAAATCCTACCTTAGGTTGCCTAAGGTCAACATTGTTACTTGTTAGAAAGAGTTAGCTAATACCTGTGCATATTATGATGGCACAAAGTTGTTTACTATAATATTAAGTTTCTATCAATGTTGTCCACTTGTCCCCAAATATCTATATCTATGCTCAGTCAATACTTATGTAATATGTCGATGTTCAAAACACATGCGTTCTTTATGCAGGACACTCTTTAATAAAATGATATTATGTTATATCGATGGACTTACTCTCATGGCGGCCGGGGATGTGGAGTAATCGACAGGTTCGCATCGAAGACTGTAACCGTTGCCCCATGCACCGTCCCATGCTTCGAAGAAGATCCACGAGGAGAATATGACTTGCAGTAAATTATAAACGATTAATGTTTTTCGCAGTTGGAATGGTTTGCGGTCTCTCATCAACCTCGGTCCCAAAATCTTTACGATGAACGCATATGTCAGGCATATGGTCATGGTAGGAAAAGGACTGCTCATAAGGAACCAATTATTAACCCTTTTGTCTGAAAATATAAAATGTTTATATAAAGCCCCGGGATACCAAACAAGGTATTACATTTATTCTTCTTGGAAACATTTTTAAAAAAAGGAAATTAATCAGCATTTCCTACTCTCTAATCCAAAATAAGTGTAGCTATATTATGGTCATTTTAATAACTCTTTATTGAGAATATTATAGCTCGGAATCAAAACCGATTATAACTAGCCACTAGGTATATTAAAAGTTTCAAATTAATGTTTAAATTCTATTTTATTGAAGTCTGTTGAATATTTGCTATCGATGTAATCATGTATGATAATGTGTAGATATAATTAAGATAGTACTTAATTAATTTAATGAAATTAAAATGCTCAACGATTTCCTTTTTAATGATATATTGTTTAAAATCTTTATAAAATATATAATAGATCATAATATTAAAAATTACTTACCACTGTAATCGTTCATTAGGGTGTTATACCCTTCGATTACAGTGTTCAACATCTTGATTGTATCGATATCCTACGTATATGTATTCAACCTATATAAAACAAAACAAAAAAAAAACAAATTTAGTAAACAGATTTTAATTAGTCACTATTTTTTGTGGTTAATCCATATTATCCTCAATTTTCGTGATACAATATAAGTCATTATTCATAATAGGTATTCAATTAGCGATTTCGATATTTTGGTATGGTCATATTAATTGATTTCTGATAGCTTAAAATAGTATTTTAATACCATGTACTTAAAGTAACACATATAAACATATCTAAAATATTATTTTATAATAACAACTGTCAAATATATTATATTATTTACAATAAATACTAATAATATTATAATTTTGGAAAATAATAAATTACGTTTGACATTTCATCACGCCCTAAATGTTAATAGAAACCGGCAGTCTGTATATTATGTAAAGATCAGTTATTGTACAATGCATTCATAAGTACCTATAATAGTATTTTATACGCGTTAACACTGTTTAAAAACTACTCAAGGTTAAAATAGGAAATCGTAGTTTGTTATATATTTTACATTAGACACCTAATGCGAAACACGATTCCCCGATGATAAGCTAATGACGGCTGATAATAAAATAATATATTTCAATAAATAAAAATATTAACACCTTGATTAAGAATAGAAAGAAAAAAATGGTTTAATCATATTATTATACTGTGTTATAATATTATATAGGTGTCCGATTACGAAACGAATATTATAATCTAAACTATTTCTGTGAGCGTTTTTTTATTTTTTTTTCTGGACAATACGATCACGACATCTTGTAGGTTTTTTATCTCCATTGAAAAATAATGATACTAGTAAAAAAATCACAATCCAATTGTAGAATTTCGTTTTGAAATCATGGATTCGGGCAGAAGTCTACGAAAGTATTGCACTTCGACGTGCCAGACGGTACCTTTAGGTATATGTAGTAGGAGTGGGTCACCGGACAACACATTATAGGTAGCCATATAATATTGTGATATAATAATAATAAATAATAAATATATCATAATTAATATGTGGCACACACGACCGTCGACAAAAAAATGATTACACATTATTGTTATTATTATTATTATTATTATTATTATTATTATTATTATTATTATAATCATATACTCTCTCCTGCACGCCGAGGCGGTCTTACGCGTGTGGATTTTCGACACACACGTCGTCGTTACAAAACTACGGATTTGTGGGTTCTTTTCCTTCTCCACTTCCACCCACTCACCCCACCAAACGCCCCTCGGATTCGTATAACAATATTATAATAACGAGTATTGTTATTCCGTGCGATCGATCGTCGACGCAATCGTCTATAATATTAATTATCATATTATTATTAAATAAAATAAATAAGTCATGACTTAAGAATTATATAGTATATAAAAAAATCCGGTACAAGAAAATCGACTTTGTGATGGTGTTTATATTATTATTATTATCATTATCATTATTATTATTATTATTATTATTATAATGACTTCGACGGTCTGCAAAATATTTTATTCGTTCGGGCCGGCCTTGGACGGAATTACGAACGTCTGCAAAACGAACGGTATTATATTAGCTTATATTTATTATGATGTAGGACTGTGTATAACAGTGGTAAAGAAGAATAAAAAACGTCACCGTGTAAAGCGTGTTTATCGTGTACTACAGTTGATGATTGCACAACTCCACAGCTGTCCAAGGTACTTACGAGTAAAGTAACCAAGCAAGAAAGTATACAACACATTAAGTACACCAGCTTTTATACGCCGTTTTGTATATCATAATGTTTAATAATAATATTATAATGTATATACCTAGTTGCGGGTAATGTGCTGCTGCACCGGATTAGGTTTAATACAAATTCGTGCAGTGCGCTCCACCGCGCTGGCATGAATATTCCGTCAGTAATAAAATATAAATTATTGCGTCTCTAAACAGGTGGGAATTTTCTGCGTATTTTAATATTCTCCACGTAGAGACGAAAATTGCGCAGTATGTATCTCCAAAAGTTTCCGAAAATAATAAAAAAGATTTGCTCTGGTTATTATCTTGAAACTATATTATATTATAATTTATAAGCCATATTATATAATTCATCCTCGTTTGTTTCATGCTTCAATCATTTTTTAACAATAGGTATGTTATATTTTGAGTGGAGCAATGAATGTATTGATTACAATGATGTGTATTTTTAATTGTGTGTCTTAAGACAACATATTTTCTATAGTTTGAGGGAGTAAATTGTACTGTGGATTAGAAGTAGACATTTTTCAGTACTTTTTAATATGATTGGCGAAAACAAAAAATAAACAACACGAACATTTGTTAAAATGTTTATATTATTATTAAAATAATTTTTTGGTAACCATGGTTAACAAAAATTAACAATTTTCGCTCAGGTTCGAAGTTGGTTGTATGATTAAAATTTAACAGATCCATTGCACTAATAGGTACAGTGACCCATTCAATGACGAAGTACATTTAACACCTACGCTATACCCAAGAGCAGTTACCTACTTCCCCACTGTTTTTCTTTTTTAATAAAATTGCTTTCGGTACATTCGTACGACGTATTACCATAGATGAATTTGGTGTTAAATAATGGTGATGTAATATGTATTGATATGTACATCACAGTACACTGATGATACTTGTTAACTGTGAAATAATTTATGAATGAAAATAAGTTAAATGCGTATCCGCTAGACGGCCGTTGTCCGACTTGGGTTTCAATAAGTATTAAATTCAATAATGATTTCGGGTATGTATAGTTACGTATAATACTATCGCTACGCTCTGCACGGTCCCACTACCCCGTTGAATTTCTGGGGGTACCGTGGGCCTTACATTTCGTATTCTGAGCATGTTATTTTCTTAGAAATGTCGAAGAACGAAATATTATATCGAACATAAACCTTAATAATATACTATATTAAATATTAATATTATAATATAATTTATGACGATAAAATCGTACTAGGTAGGTACTTAAAAAGTGTTTCTCAGCTAGCGGGCCGTGAACTGTCCTGAGATGTGTCGTGAAATTATTATTGAAATATTATAAACAAACATAATATATTATAGTGTGTAGGGTGTTTCAGGACTTTTATAAAACATTACCCAAGTGTGCCGTGAATTAAAATGTTGAGACCCACACTAACTTAAATGGAGGGCTGGTTTCTGAAGGCGGAGACACGATAAATTCCTTCTTCCCCCCTCCCCCCAAGTGAGCATTATCAAAATTATTTCACTGAAATGTCACACGCGTCAACTGATAAGATACGGGAAACGGACCGAAAACCAACTTGTCTGTTCGAGCTTGACGTCAAATACTGCTGCAGTGTTATCGGAAAAGCATAAGAGGTTCTTCGCAATAAGAAAAAAAAATATTAATACTATTATATTATGTTATTCACGCGTTATACATTGAATTTCATATTGTGGTGATAAGTAAATCTTAGTATGATACGCGTTGTTGGTTATTTTCCGTTTGTATAATATAGTCTCCGTTTCCGACATCGAAATCACTGTTGCAGCTCGTTACATACTCGAACTAGCTACATAAATGACGATTATGTTATAGAGGTATTCAGGTGTAGTATATAATAATATGTACTACGACGAAGCAAAAAATATAAGCAAAATAACACATTAATTTAGAGTTAAAATCAATGTTGACGAGATATGAAAATAATATATTTTTTGCTTCGGCGCCGACACGACTCGTTTAAATTCTGTACGGTTTAATAATATTCCACGCGTGCCATGATGGTTTTGTGTACCTATATATACAATATATATATTATAATAATATGCAAATGAAACCTCGTAGCTCATATAAATACACGGCGAACCCGGGTTCACAACTCCGTCGTCCGCGGTTGTGTCGTGTGCCAGTTATCGTATTGGTTGTCGTAATCGTGGCATCACATTATCACTATAACCAGAAGCTACCGGGAAATTCCCACGGTAGCTTTTGGACACGACACGACAGACGACGTGACCGCGTACCCGCGTGGTGCACGATTTATATATTATATAATTGTTTTTCGGTGGTTTTGGATGTCTCGAGACGTCCCGTCGCGCGTCGCAACGATTATAACTACAGGTAATAAAATAATATCATGGTATATACCTACCTATTATTGTATACCGCGCATAACTAACGGTCGGTTCAATCAGGACCCACGAGTGAAAAACGATTTGCCGCGTACACGGAAAACGGTTCGAAAACGGTGTGTAACATAACGCGAGTCGACGTGAAATCGCGACGGGTCTGAGTACACGAGGCTATGAGATGTTTTGCTAAAATAAATATATTATGTGTCCGCGTAGAAAACGACGGTAAATGCACGTATGCAGCCGCGGAGAAGGAGAGTGCGTACGAAAACAAAATAATAATTATATTGTGCCGCGTAACCATTGTATACGCGTATACTACAATAATAATAATACATGATAATGTATACAGAGTGATCATATTGTTGCTCGGAGCTCGATGTTCCTCAAACCCGACGACCTAAACCAACTGAACTCCATCCCTACACGGTTCTAACCGCGAAGAAAGATTAGGTTGCGGTAGGTTAGTGTTAAGGAATTTCGAGTAGTGTTTTGCAATTATTTTAATATTATTATCGCCCCGTATATGTGTATGCATAATAATATTATAGTATACTAGCAATTATACGGTGTACGGTGTACGATCACATACTTTTATGGTTATTAAAAATTAAAAATAAGAAGAACAAGAAAAAAGAGAAGAACAAGAAGAAGAAAGAGAAAAGAAGAAGTAGAAAAATAAACAACCCTCGTGGCGCAGTAAACAGCTTATAATATTATTGTGTAGTACAGTAGACTATATGTTATTGTTGAAGGACCTATGAAAAAATTCAAATTACCTACCGATAGTTATGAAAAATGTAATACTATGTATAATATGTAATCTGTAATAAATAGGCTTAGGGACTTATAGCTCTAAAAAAAGTTTAAAAAAAATATTATGCTGCATAATAAAATGACCAAACGTGCACTAACAAAATACCAAATATAACTTACTTTACCGTGTATACTTCAACCCCAGAGTTTTTAGTTTTTTAAGGTATACCTTAATTATTATACCTTTATTTTCCAGTGAAAAAAAAATAAGAAATAATCGTGTGCAGTTTATAATAATCATGACGTGTGTGTGTATTTCGATTTAATAATGTCCACCACCATGCCATATATTCATTGTAAGTAAATTTATTGTGACCTCCAACAATAATATGCAGAGACAACTCGTATTACCCGAAGGTTTGGAAAAAATAAAAACTAGAAAATTCAAGTTTCGCCTTGCTGGAGAATCTGATAATGATATCAGGTACCTACTAGTCGTACTTCATTATAAAACGTACCTATATAGTTTCCCGTGTTATTGGTCGTTTATATCATTTACAACTTATATTATATTATAATAACTATACAATTGACATCCGCGACGTTTTTATTACTGTGTTTGTCCACACGTTGTTGACTTCCAGTTATTGACTTCTTGACGGACGGCCTTGTACCACAATATACATATTTTATTAATATCATATAATACCAGTTTACCCCGGTGGCCCGGTCCAACCGGATACTTTATAGACAGTGGTCTATACCAGTGCAGCCGTGACTGGTATGCCTACACCAGCAGCAGCAACTCCAGTCCTCCGTTGTGGCGTGTTGATTTTATCGCGGAAGACTATCTCATCTCGCGTAATTGCGATATTATTAATAAAATATTCGATCATATTTTATTCTGGCGAAGGTTGCAAGCTGTCGTGGGTGTATAATATAGCTTCTGCAGTACGTGCACCGATGGCATAATGACAGCATATAGCCACTTCTAGTTGGGGGGTAGGGGTCTTTAAAGCACCCCAAAAACAGAGCCATAATTTTTACAAAATTTTGTTCTATTCGATCGTTTAAATGCATAGTTTTATAATTTTTGTACAAAACTATTATACACTGAAACATACGAAAAAAAATCTACCAAACCTTTTTTTATGGTAAAACTCCCACCACTAAGCATAGTACCTTATACCCGTCAGAAGCTTATTTAAAAATCATTTTTCGATTTACCGGATTTCGGAACCTTTAAAGTTTCACGTCACGATGCCGCGAGTCAGCGTAATAATTATAGCACCAATATCACAACAGTCAATATAGTGATGTTCAAAAATCGTATAGTTATGCTTCGAACAATAATAATATAATGCTTTAAAGATGAGAAAAAAATGTATCCAATCAGCATCGTGCGAATAAAACACCGACATAAAAATCCTATTATATAATAATATGTGTAAATACTCGTATTTATCGCTATATTCGATCATTTCGATATTTTATGTGAGTGATTCGCATTTGTACTTAACTCGTTTCGGTCTGATTTATTTTATATAGGCAGGTACGTTTAAGCTATAATCTCGCAGGCTAAACGCAAATAACGAGATTAATGACGAAAGATGTTTGAACAGATTCTTCATATAGGTACCTAATATGTAATAATGATCTCAGTGCTATGTATAGTGTATGCGTATATATTATGTAATTCAATTATTTGAAAAATGCAGAATTTGGTCGCCTAAAAAGCGACCAACGTGTATCAAAATTTTTAATACAATATGACTAAAAACGAGTATATTGTATAAATTATAACTTTTTCTTTTTCTCGTTAAATCGCCGCATGACAGCTAACTGTTTGCACATAACTAACTCCTATTCGGCCGTATAAATTACAAATAAATGCATATTAGAATAAAATATATGTTATATAATAGTAAATATTATATCAAATATATGTGTTAGTGTGTCAATACCTATGTCGTTTTACATATTTGTAAATTTTATAAAATGTTTATATATTGTAATCTATACCAATAGTGATACATTTAACGAAAGACACTAATTATTTCAAAAACTATTAATGTTGAAAATATATTTTGAATATTTTTATCATTATTGTTTAGAAAAAATGTATCACAACAAGCATTTTTAATCCTTTATTCAAATGGAGAATATTTTTTGAGTACGAAGAAGAACAGCGAGAAATATAATTTTTTTCAAAAATGTTAGTTGTCTTGTAACGACTTAAAATACATATCAAAAGTCATATTCAAAAAGGACAGTGTCTTCTGAAATTATAAGTATATCTGTCGTGATAAATGGTTCAATAACCCGTATAATATAATATTAGGATAGGAAACTAAAAAGTATTTTCTCCAGACCCTAGACAGTGTTTAAATATTTCTATAAGTTATAATAAAATATGTAATGTACATTGTAGATACATTTATTTTTAGGACGGTCAAATCTGAAAAATTAAAAACTCATACAGTACGACTGTCTCACGATATAGGAAGTATCTAAAAGCATATACAGCGCGTTTATCCTCGTCTGATATTTTGTTGTATACACTTCGCAGAAACGACTTATATGTAAATAATGTACTATAACGATAACACTGAAAGTGCATATTTTATAAAATCTAATTATGGATTATTTTTTTTTTTTAGCGAAACGACAATCAAACCAGTTTTGTTATTATACTCGTAAACTAGTTCAACGTCTGACGTCTTGCGCAAAAATAACGCCATTTTAATTACTTTTGGATCAAGGACGTACGCGTGATGGCATTATTATTATTATTATAGCAAGTATATATAGCTACTTAGCAAATACTATTATAGACTATCCTTGAAATAAAGTTTATTCGGTCCTTGCACCTTGACCGCTATCAAAGCCGATCGTCGCATCTTGCTATTGATATTTGGTATAGGAAGAAACATACTTTACACATATTTTAACATATAACATTATTTTTTCAAGTAGTTTATTATTGGTGTAAAATTTCCTTACGTGGCTGTAATAATGCGTATATCGGTTTCGTTTTAGCCCACGTCCAATAACCCATGTCAAATGCAAATTTTTCGTTGCACCATATTATAAACAGCCATTTCGCTGACATTGCACTAAGTAGATAGGTATATATTTTTTCTATTTTTTACATACGTCAAAGTCATTTCTTAGGACCAATCACATAATATTACTGATTAGTACTATAATACGGTTGACGCGAGTAAAACAAACGTTTGATACGAACTGTACAGTGCGTGGAAAAATTCTTAAACGTACCTGTCCAGCGTCCTGGCGGTTTAACCATAATAAATTATAAAGATTGAGCCTCCAATGTTATAAACCTAAACAAATTATTGTTATCAACGAGATAAACATTTTATTTGGAATTTGAAAGTTGATCCATTTGTAATTAAAATACGAATTTATAACAAAAGTTTATTTGTATTATTAAGTAAATTGTAAGAAACGAAATACTGAATAATATTTTATTGTTTATTTTGCTGCCGCAAACAATAAAATCATACATTTTGCTTTCAATATTTAGTTATTATTTTTTTTTTCGAAAAATACGCATGCGTAGATATTTTCACGGTTGAAAAATGACAAGACATATTATTATTATTATCAAATTCGCTATGGTTGCCAAGCGTGCATTGTTCGGTTCGAGATTGTTGGTCGCACAGTAGGAGATGAAGTAGATTGGGTCAAGTGATCCATCTACTATACATATTTCGTAAATTATAATTTGGACATTCATTGGAGTCAACTTGAATTGATTTGATCAGAACACTGTTTATGTAAAAAGGTTGCAATAAGTTATATAATATTACAGGGGTGGCAAGCGAGAAGAGACTCGCGAGCCACCAAATATATTAATAAAAATTGAAGAGCCAAGATGTAAAAAAAAAAGGTCATATTATTATAATATATTATATGACCTTTTTTATTTTTTTTTACATCTTGGCTCTTACGTTAATTTACGTCTAATGTTACGTTAAGATGCGAGCCGCAAAAGTCTATGACGCAAGCCCTCTGTAATATTACAAACGTATATTTTAGCCTCTGCTTGGAGTACCCATAATATCGGATTTAAATGTAAGTGCGTGTACTTTTTCTCCCGGAAATACTATGTGTGGCATCTCCTTTGCACTATAGTAGTTTTGGTTGTTATTTGAATTCTCTGTTAAGTTTTCATGAAAACGGCAAAGTAATTATCTATTAACAGTGGGGAAAACTTGCTCCCAAACATCGGTAAAACCGATATATCAATGATTTGACGTTAATATTTGAAAATATTTACAGACACGTTTGCCCCTAATGACCTGTCCAACTCTTGTATTTCACTTGTAGATTTATTACATAATTATAAATTACACCCACCGAACGATAAATTTTTTATTTTTAAATATCGTAGGTGTTGTAGTCTCCATTTGTTATCACTATTATTATAAATGTTATATCATATTGTCATGGTTATATTATATCAATTAAGTTCAGTTCTTTTGGGTCCAAGCGAAATATCAAGCTTTTATCAAGATTTTGTACAGTTAATAAATTATTTTACCATTATTTTTACCTTTTTCTGGCTTAGCCAACGCAATTTTTAAATTTTTCTAAAATAGTAAATTTATTAGGACCTGGGTGGTTTTAACACTCTTTATTTGCATTGTCATGAATTACAATTTTATGTTTACCAGTGAATGTGCCTATTGAGTCTGATATAGTTTTAATGTCATAAACGATTTTTTATTTGAAATCCCACACGAACTGCAGTGTCTAATTATTGTTTATAGTTAACTCGTATCCGAAATTCTTTATTAGTGAACAATTAGTTATACATTTAATCTCGAATTGTTGACACATTCATGATTCATATCATAATCTAACCTTCGTTTTATAGATAACAATAATAAATTTCTAAATATTCAATAGGTACGAATACATATTAAATAGTCATTAATTTACACTTACACTGTTCCGATATAGATGTTGTGCCACTTGTGCACAAATCTGAAACATTTCAAAGCGATTCGAAGACTACCATAAGTACAATAAGGAAAAAAAGTTACATCAACTTACTTTTATTGGTAACAATATATTATAATACGGCAGTGCAGTATTTTTACAACCTATATAATTATTGTCTTGTTCGCGTGACCTATTCGTATACTAACTTTTGTTTACGTACAGTCAAACAATTATAAAATTCCGAAGTTTTGAACAGGTTTGAATTTTTTTTCAGCGTTAACAGAAACACGATTTGGTATACTTTAGATGTATGTATAGGTACAGTGCGCATACGAATCAGACTATAAAATCAATGGTCGTAGGGACAGAGGGAAATAATATTATTATTTGTATTACCTATGATTAAACAAACATAATGTAAGCGTGACTTTGCAGATTCGGACGTATGTTAATCGAATAAAACATATTATATGCAGACGGATTTTAACAAAATTCGATTGTGCAATCGGTTCGTTATTTGCTTATTAAATAAGTATATTTGTTCAGCACAAACATAAAAAGTATAAGTAGTTTAAACCTAACGACATCGACAAGAATGTGAAAGTCCGCTAATTTTTTTAAGGTTATTATTTAAATTCTCAGATTATTGTGAAAACTATTCAAACATTTAGTAGAATCTTCTAAAAAACTATTTATTCAGATGTGAAATAATAAGATTATTTCAGTCCATAACTGTAATAAAGACATAAGTACAAATTCTTTCATCAAAAATCATTCACTAACAATTTTTCAATAAATTTTTTTTTAAAATTTATTATTTATTGCGACATAAAATCACAAAAATATACTAAACAAATATTATTCAAAACATTAGCTGAGTACTACGTAAACACGACACTAAGTAGTAGATTTTGAAAATTAGCTAAGTCCACTTCAAATTATTTGATGTATTATGTTTGTAATGATTGGTTACATTTTAGAGAAATATGCGAGGTACATAGGTACCAACTACTCGTAACTGTCTACCTATTATTGAATTACAACTGCCGAATAGATATTACATATTATTTTAATTTCAATGTTTATCGGTAGAATGACAAGTATAAAAAATAATATGAGATAACATTAATATTATGTTACGGTTTGATAATAAACGACACGCTCAAATCAAAATATATCATGATATGAGCTTAATAACCGGATAAATCTCACGTCAATCAACACAGACACACTACTAACTCATCTCACTTATTCATGTAATATTTATGGATATATCGATCGGAAATAATAGTTACTGTAAAATTGTAATCGATCGCGAACAATAATTATTAATTGATTACAGTTTTTAAATGATAATGGGATATTTGAATATCACGTAACTTTCGACATATAATATTACTCATCTACTTATGATATTAATATAGGTAGGTAGTATATATTATTATATTGTGAGAGGAATTTATTTAAAATTATAATTATTCCTCATTGGTATGAAAAAATTATATATTTTAATTTTAAATAGGTATCATTATATTACCTATATATTTTTGTGTACGACCGTTGTATTACAACGTTGTGTTACGAATGTATTATTGACTGATATCGTATTAACTTATAACACAAAATATCGTGTGTAATGTGTATAGATTAGAAATGTGTCCAATAAAATAAAATAAATGAACAACCATTCAAGTATGGACAATATTTTGAATTTATTTTTAATGCACAGATAAATAAAGTGACCGTTTTTTTTTTTAGTTGAGGGTGTGGTTGATTCCTGTTCTAGCCGAGGACGACAAAAGTCAAAACCAGCTGGACTAATGCATTCACAAGGGCGCCTCGTTTAATGCCCTTTTCCGGTACATGTTCTCTATACCGCATATACCTACGTCGGCGGTGCGCATCGAATAGTGTTAATGCGGTGTTATTGAATCGTGTGCGATCATTATAGTTAGGTATACCGGAATTACCTGTTATACATCGTAAATGAACGTGCGGTACAACAAATTGAATGAAAACATCTTTAAGTTCATAGTATTATTATATGACGACCCGAAGTTGTAACCTTAGGTCTCATAGATAATATATCATACGCAATGCCATCGTATAATTGTCTATATACGAGACGAAATCCGTAGGTAGTACGCACTAGATACTTTTCTGCCGCGAAAAGACGATTGCCTTGTGTCCCGCGTAGGGAATTTCAGTGAAAATTAGAATCGCGTACATAATATAATATATTATTGACATCGGTCTCAGACGGTATTGGCCGCGGACCCGTCCAACTTGTTCTCTTCCAAGATTTTTAGATCGAACGTATAAACATGGTACAGTAACAGCTGAATGACATGAAACAGCTTTTATTGTATATTACCAATATTAAAAAAAAAATGTTTTATATAATTTATAGACGCTTGAGCTACAATTGATGTATAATTTTAGTATAATTTTTAAATCTGATAGTGCACTATCATGGCAATACCATGGTACCGTAGATTTTCGAACATAGGTACGTTAAATAACAATATCTTCCTCTCTCCCGACCACAAAGATAAAAAATCTTTTCGCATCCATAACGGCAATACATTCAGCGATTTTCGTCATAGGCGTGCGCACAGGAGGTGCCGGTGGTGTCTGGACACCCCCGGACCCTTCAGCAAAAACGACAAGGGCCCTAATTATTAATTAAGTGTAAATTAAATTAACGAAATTATTGATGAATTCAAAAATGTTGTTCCTTTTAAACGTCGATTATCATTATAAGATTGTATATCTAAATATTGTTATGTAATATTTATTATAGTGAATAATAAAATAAAATAAATATTTTTAGTGCATTTGATATCTTTAAAACATTTGTCTGTATCTATAATTGTTTTCAAAATTATTGTGGGCCCTAATTTTTAGTGTGCACCCCCGGAACCAAAAGTCTGCGTACGCCTATGATTGCCGTACGAGTATAATTTCCGATGGTGTGCATGTGGTTAGCTCGCAAGCGCGGGATCGTCCAAGTTTGAAATCTGTTCACGTGTTTTTGGGCGTCTGCTCTTTACCAGTCACACGTATGGCACGGCGGTAATAATAGTAATAAAATATATAATAATATATTATTAATATTATTATTATCATGAATATTATTTAAGATACTTCATAAATTGTTCTATTATTGGTGAAAGAAAACAATTTTACTAGAAATTGATTATCATTTTTATAAGCGTTTGGAAATAAAATATTATGATGTTACAGTGAATTTCCTTTAAACAGTATTAGTTTTCTTGTCTAAAAAATTTTCTTATTGAAATTTAAAAATATCGAAATCACATGCTCAACTTTTTTTTATAAAAATCGTTAAAACCCAAAAAATGAAAATTATTTTGTAGTTTAAAATTAGTGTTAGATGGTTAAGTTTATTGAAAACTTAACATCTACATTCTACATTCAACCAATACTATTTTTTAAAATTGCACAATTGCCGTGGTTATCAGCTATATGCATATATACCTATAGCATATATTGATAAAAATGAACAAAATATTTAAATTACGACGCTACATCGACCGGGATCACATTACAGTGGTTATTTAGTTTCATCACCTACGGGATTGATTTATTTTTATAAAAAGGTAGCAGCTTTGTTCTTACTCAGAGGTCGAACTATATCCCCAAACCAAATTTCATCAAAATTGATTCAGTGGTTTAGCCACGATACCTAACCATACTACCTATTATTATTAAAATATTCGATATCCGCAAATAAGGAAGTTTCATTAAAACGATGAAAACCCGGTTATTTGTTTGCGAATTGGGATGTCGGTGAACGGGTAGGAAAGGCGAATAATAATTATTTTGCTCGTATGCTCGTAATGCGTTTGACACGTATAGACGTAGAAGCCCACTTAAGAATTAGAGAAACAGGTATATTATCATTCTTGACTTGTCAGATTGTTAATAATATAAAAGTACCTAAGACAGATACAATATTAAACTATGTAAGTATTATGCGGCCACAAAATTCTGCGGCGCCGAAATGGTATCATTCCGTTATTCGTCCGTGTCAATAAACGACGAGAAAATCGCGTGTACCAGACTCACGCAAATAGACAAATATACATATTTTACAAAAGATTAAAAAATTGGATCAAGGTTGTTGTTTTTCAGACCTAAAATATTATATTTTTTTTTTAGCTGTAATTAAAACCATTTGAATTTATAAAACTCATAACAAACATTTTAGTGCGAGTCGTGGAGTTGGATATAATATGACATATTATGTTATATGTAGAACCGTGAAATAACCTTGATCTGATTTCCAGTTTATTGTTGTGCTGTTTAATCGTAGATCTACAATATATTATAGGTGAGTAAACTATTGTAATAATAATAATATTATTTATCTCTATTCGTTGGTTTCCGTTCTATTTTTTAACCATCGATCTCGATCACAAATTTTCATTTTTGATTTATCGTGCGTGCAATAATCGATAACTAAACGATACATAAAATACACACATATATATATTATAGGTAAGCCTACAAATATAGCTATCATAAATATTTGATGGTCCAAGAGCACGAACATATTATTATTATTATTGTTGTTTTTGGTTGTTGTTATTATTATTATTATTAAACACAAAACGTATATAAAGCTTTCTCCGAACACAATAGCATAACATACGACGCTTTAAATTGTCTAAAACTATAAACGTCGTATATATAACAACACAGCCAAAACCATTATAATATATATCATATAGATGTCTAAACGAAACCTAATCGAAAATGTTGTTCTACTACAATATTTTGAAATCTATGGAGGTATACTTATTACATAAGAATCGTTCTTTCAAGTCCACGTCAAGCCGCCTACCTATGTAAAACGTAAATACGACAACAGTTCATGTGCGTAGGTAGGTACCTGTATTATAATATAATGTCTTTTATCTTTATGTGAAATCATCGTAAATATCAGTGCAATACTAAGAAACAAGAAAAATGCCTTTAAAAATACGACAGAACTTTTTTAAAATGCCCTTACACAAACAGATGTTTACGTAATAATATGTTAAATAAATAAATATGACTGCACAAAAATCTATTTTTATATAATTGTATATTTACATTTACGTAATATAATTTTATTTTGCATTATCATGATTGATACGAATCTAAATAAAACGACCTATCTATATATTATATATTATATTATATACTCGTATCTATATGCACCACGTGAAAAAGATTTCGTAAAAAACAACATAAACAATAAAAATAATTCGATGAAGCAAACTAAATTTTCACCTATTTAATTAGTGTTATATTTTTAGTGATGTAGTTTATGTTAGTTTTTATCAAATTGTATCCATTCTTATTTTTTATGATATATTATACAAAAAAAAATTTGATTTTGATTTTTAATTTCTTTGATATTCTATAAAACAAATGTTGCGTTTGGAAAGCAATGTTTTGGGACACTCAAAAATAAAATAAAATGTGTATTTAAATCTGCGCCCTAAATTTATTATTCTACGATAGATGATAGAACACGATGCTCATTAAACGGGTTATCGTAATGATATCGTTTTCTCGAGCGAGCAGGAGATCTAGCCCCGGGGGCTGTCGACACGAATTCATGCTAACTACCTATATGCATTAAATTGTGTGTTTGTATATACGGTGTTACTCGTTGACGTCGAGAAAAATTTTCAAATTGGTTTTTGTCGAGTAAAACTTTGACCCAGTTGCAGGCCACCGTCGTGCACCGCGATTACTAATAATATCTCGAGAGCTGCCCGAAAGTCACACGTTCGCTCTGTACATATAAATATTAGAAGACGACCGGGCGAACAGCAGGACGAATACCTATTTCATTAATAAGTCGATATGCATATTTCAAAAATCATTATTCATTATAGACACTTGTGCAGCGTTACATATTATTATATTATATACAACCATCATGCGTAATATGTTTCGTGTACTGCAATCAGTATATAAATATATAACATAATAATATGTGACATGTGTATTATTGCATATACGTAATCGATTGACCGTAGCAGTTAGTATTCAATAGTTCTAATACCTAACGTTATCAAATATAATATATTATACAGAGCGATTCACCATGCTGATCGTCCCAATTTTTACTTTAATAATGCATATTTTATTAAAAACTATAATTTGTAAATTTATAAATATATACGTCTTAAACACCATATAATATCAAGATTCTTGAGAGTTTTATTTTTTTTGCATTATATTTATGGAGTGTCCTGTGGTATGTGGTACAAACTTCAGCTGTTATTTAATAGAAATATTTTTGTAGGTTGGACTATTTTTTTCGTAATTTTAACAGATTTTTCGTAATAACGTGAAAAGTTTAGAATTATTTCGCATTTTCTCGTTACAGTACCTTGATTATTACAACCGATGCATGATAATAAAATGACGTTACCATAGTAACCAAAAGAAAAAATGTACTCTTAAAAATATACAACTTTTTTTCGTAAGGTTGCTCCTATGCATAATATAATAAAGGTTACCATAACAACCTCGTTTATATATATATTTTTAATCATAATTATTTTAAAAATATATCTATCATTCAATGTTTTTCCATGAAACGAAGAAAATAGTCTTAAGTAGCACGCTCTTAATGACTTAATATACGCTTGTCAACGCTTCCCTTCTTTTTTATTGAAAATTATTTAGTCGATAAACTGTTTGAACATTTTGATGTACCTAATTCAATATTTTAACGAGAAGGTAATTTCTCAGATATTCTCAAATATTTATACTAAGGATAACAGTCCTTAAAAATGGTTTTAAAAAAATATGTTAGATGTAATATTGGATCTAATATTTATATTTTTTACTATCCTTGGACCATTTTTACAAATTATAAATATTGATGGATTAATATTAATAACTAAAATTGACAAGTAGATAACCCTTATTTTTTAAACACATTATCATTAGTAGGTACAAAAAGTTAAATAACTCAAAAGCTACTCGATTTAGTTTAGGTACATCAACATTTCCAGAAAAATTATTCACTAAATAATGTACAATAGAAAAGGAAGGTACTCGTTTAAAGAACAGACAATCTTTATAAAAACATCAACAAAATCTCAAGAATTTGAAAATAATATGGTCTTTAAATATATTTAAAATTTCCGAAATTCAGATTTTGATTAACCGCATTATTAAAGAAGTCAAAGGGGATGAGCATGATTGGTATCGCCTTTCATTATATATAAATATTATTATTTTTTTTTTTTTATTGTTATGAAACGTCTTTATTGAAGGGTCGTTATCGTTACGTCCTTTTGAGGTCAGTTGTCGTCACTGCCGTCGTCATCGAATCAAAACGCTACAGAGCACCTGTGACTCCTACACGGTAATAATAATAATTGAACCGATTACCTGTGTAATAGGTAACCGATTAGCGGTATAAAGCTAAGTCTGTATTTATTATTGTAATATTATGAATTGTACTATAAAATGTTGCATATAATATGCAGTTGTTAACTTTCCAATGTGATTAAAAACCGTACATAAGTAGGTATGTTTAATATAATATTTGCGTAACAAAAAGAACAAAAAAAGATGCAACACCGAGGCCACAACGTCGTATTTTTCCCATGTCGAATCTTCTTAAAGTCTGCACGAGCTGTGTATAGTATCGTGTCATCTAAATGTGCGTCCTTTAAAATCATATTCATTGTGCGCGAACCACGTGTCTGATTTAAGGTACCTACAACTACTGTTCTTAAACGAGTGGTAGTTGTTTTGTGCTCAAACAAGTTGTCTCTTTGGTATTTGCACGCAAACCAGGACAGCCCGGAGCTACAGAATCGCAGAGCCCGACGTATGTGCATATAATATTACAATATGATCGAAGGTCAAACATACAGACCTGGGATCAACGTATAGGTAGTCAATAGACATTTGCCCAGAGTATTGATATTTGGCACCACGCTAATTTTGAATCTGTACTATAAATCTTAGTGTATTCTGTTATAGTAAATAAATATTTTTTGATATCATTATAAAAAAATTGTAATTATTTAAACTTTTCGTTTAATGATTCATAAGTAAAAAAAATTCATGTAAGAAAGCTAAACATTTCTTTGGGCAATTTAAATTAATAACTTGAAAAGATAAAAACTCAAAACTGAATATTGTATTCATACAGGGTCTCCCGTGAGGATGTATATTAGCCATCAACCGTGGAGGGGGACTCGCCGTCCGGACAATAACTGGTTTTATACTGTAAAAACTACGAGATTAATGAAAATAAAATGTTGATAGGTCAACATTTTCAGAAAGTGAAACTCTATAAAATGACTTAATTCAATTGTTTCAAAAGAAAAAAATTTCAATTACATTTTTTAAACTTTTTCATCAAAATAATGTATTTAATTAAAAAATAAAATATATCTAGTCCTTGTCTCTATGAGTCTAATAAAAATGTATGAAAAATGTATTATCTCAGGAGATATGTTTATGGATATAAATCCTCGCGGGGCACTGTATATGTCAGGAAAAATATTATTGATCAAAGTTCAATACATTTTATAGTATTTTGTACGTATCTATATGCATAATTTATTTTCTTGATAAACAGCTGATGAAAAATCATTTAATGGAAAATGTTAATTACAAATTTAAATTGTTTTTGTTTTCAAAATTTATGATTGCATCCCTGGATTATATTAAAATGAAGATCATATAATGTTTGCGATACACAAAAAAACTTGTCAGGCCTTATATATATTTCGTATAACAATTTCGTATTGTCAGGCGGTCTGACTCAGGCCTCAAGTCAAACATTTCCAATGGACCTAGAATGTTCCAAGTAACGTCTGCTTTGAAAAACTGGGAAATAATGACAAATCTCCAGCATGTACTTATTATATTAAAGCATACCAAGGAAGAAGGTTTAGAAGAAATTTTGCCTAAGTTGCAAATTATTCTAAGAATTTATATTCCATATACTGTAACCGATATTGTACGGATGAACGTTATTTTTCAATATGAAAAAGGGTTATGAACTATATGAGATATAAAATGATAGAGGATCGCTTATATGCAATAGCTCCATCTAATAATAAAGCAGAACAGAACTTGAAACCACTCAATTTAGAGAAAATTATAAATGATTTTGCTGATGCAGAAAATGTTTCTGTGGTTTTTAAGCTTAATATAACGTGCACCATGTTTTCGTAGAAATTTTTTTAAATCAAAATGTTTTGATATAATAATAATATATATCTCTTTAGGGATTTCGCGTACCTATACGGATAAATTTGCTAGATAACTACAACGGGACTTTGCTGTCGACCGTATACTATCGAAGTGTAATCATCGTGGCAGTATACTCGCCGACATCAAATCAGCTTCGTCGTCGATTGAAGTTCCTTACTTAGGTAGGTACCTATAAAGAATTATTGGACGTCTGGGAATATCATAATAATTATATGAAACAGTGCGTCATAGTGTAACTATATATAGTTGTTCACACACCCTTCTGTCGCTACAAAATAATCATTATAAAACGCTAGTTCGCAGTCGTCGACCGATATTATGGATGTCGTAAAAGCACCTCGACCACATATTTAATAATATTATTATATTGGATATTAATTAAAAGTTCATTAAGTAGAGCCGTTTTATTTACAGTTACCAAAATTCGTGCAGTACCTAGTACCTCCATATTACAGTGGCGTTAAGAACTTATATTACTTTATGTGGGTGGATAATTATTTTGTTAGGTTGGTGTAACAATATTTTTTTATTTAACTACCTATATCATTATTAAAAAAGTGGCTAATATGATGTTGATATTATAATTCACTGTATGATAAATTAACATTAAGTATACAATAGTATATATACAGGCCCGGATTAAAACTATCGTAGGCCCTAGGCAGTAGGCACAGTACATTTAGACATTAAGTGCATACACGTTAATGTGGCCCTGTAATGTCCAGTGTTTAAATAGTTAAGAAACCTTCTGTTTGGGAGAGGAAGTGTACAATCTTAGTGTTAATCCTTTAGAAACAAAAATATTTACAGCATAAAAATTAAATCTAAACTTTTATTACCTACTTTTTATATGATAACAATTTTAACAGATCTTAAAAACAATTAATTTTACTCCAAATATTATATACAGATATATTATATTATATTGTCAAAAACCAAAAAAAATAACAACTTATTTTATACCATTTTGCATATTTCTTTAATTAGTTTAATACAAAAGATAAAATTGTAATAAAAAATAACAGTATATATTTTTTTTATTATTAATTAACCCGTGACAACTTAGCCCATTGGATGGTTTTTAACTGTGCGGGAGGATACTGTAGGTTTTTGTAAACACGTTTGTTTTAGTTTGGCAGAATTTTCATGTGGACACCCGTATGTATATGCCATGCCCGGGTGGGGGATGGCGGCCTCTCTCTCCAGACACCGTGACTGCCCGAAGAGAAGTGCCGCCCGAGACCGAGATTAGAACCGACGACGGTGCTAATCCGCTCGGCCGCTTTGTCAATAACATACAATTTTTGAATTTATAATTTATCTCTAGCACTCATTTGATCTGCAGCATAAATTGCTTTGCCATCATTTACAGAGACTAGTGAGTACCATGCAGTCATACGCGGTGGGATCGACCTGCAGTCGATAATAAACTATTGTTTCTATTACGTAAACGATATATTATTTATAATTATTATTTCCTAAAAATATACTATGAACAGTAATCGTGGTATCATTCTTAAATACATGATATTTTACTTGTTGTGCTAATGTGTACAATCGTACGGATTAATTTATAATAATAATAAAAAAAGCATAAATATTACAAAAAAATCGTAGTCACACATTTTATTTTCGTAGGCCCCAAAAAGTTCGTAAGCCCTAGGCACAGTGCCTATACTGCATATGCGCTAATACGGCCCTGTGTATATATATAGTACATATATCTAACTGATTTACTCTAGGAGTCAGCTGCACATAGGTAACAAACCGCATGCTGTTTAATAATTGTTGTATCTAATAGGGAGGATAATGTTGTAGGTACTGTATGCGTAGGGTATTTATCATCGGAAGTCGAAAATTATAGGTCACATTGGTGTTAACTGATTAGAATGATTATGTATTTTAAAATAAAATAAAATAATAAATAATTTTATAGGTGGGTGGTTTTAATATTAATTGCCCTCATGGATAAAAATATGTTCGTGACGCCATTAAGTACTATATATAGTATATATATTATATATACCTACATCGATATGATGAACTAAAAACTGTATGCCTCCACGAAACAGCGAACTATAGCGTGGCGGCTGTTTTCTTCTCATTATTACCGTGTAATATTATTATTATACATATGAAGTGATCCACTTCACTGTTTACAATCATTTTCCGAGTACATTATTAGGGGTTCGTGAAAGGAAAAAATTCTAAATAAAAGTTTCAACATTGAATTCATTAATAGCAGGTACCTATAATTCAAACTTTGAGTCACGGAAGTTTTGTTTTACACTGAGCTAAAAACAATGTATATGTTTCTACAAAATATTCAAAGCCCTATACACAGGTTACCCACTTAAAAAATATATTAAAACCATGTAGAAAAACGTTTTTTTCCTTTCAAAAATCGACTACGAAAAATTAATAGAGCCACGAGTCGAACGAGGAACGAGTTGCTCTGTATAATATCATTATGACGTATAGCTCTGGTACGGGATGGGCGGAGGACGTGCGTCTAATCCTAGATCCGTATGTGTCACGTCGAAGAACTTATGCCAAACGACGACGTAACAATGTTAAAACTATAATAATAATATCAATCTAATAATTCCAGTATAGTAATAATACAATAGTGATGAATACGAACGAGCGTTTCAATTCGCACCCCGTACGCGCGCGGAGTCGACGATAGTGGCGCAAGTCTTTGGCGTATATTATAGTAGTATAGTGTATAGGTACTTGGTGTGGAGTCCACGTACCGGGTCAAGGTGGACGTTATGCGGTGCAACAATATCGCATTCATATAATATATAATATTATAATTATACACCTTAGACGTGGAGGCGACCTCGTCGTCGTCGGCGGCGACGCGCGCATACAGTACAACAGCCGCGAGAGGCGCTATGCTACGCGGTACCCACAACGCACTAAACACTATCGATGATGGAGTACTAACAAGGTGTATTAACCGTGATGTAAGCTCGGTGGCGTAACTGGATACGAAACTGGGGGGATGGGGGGGATGGATAATTTATTCACCAAAATCGAAACCATAACCTAATTGTTTGTTTTTACGCAAGTCTTAAAAAATCATTTTATAGCTGAAAACAAATCGTATATGTATCCGATATCGTTAAATAATAATATTAAGTAGATATAGGTACATTAGAGTTCTTTAAAAAAAGTTGCTATTACTTGTTTGAAAAAAAATTAATTTGACTATATAATAATCCTGTAATCATGATTCATGAAATAATATTATTGGATTTTTTTTGTAAGCCAGGTAATGCAACAAGACAAGAGAAACGTGAAATAAAATATCTGAAGTACTTAGATTTAAATTATTTAAATTAAATAATGTGTGGGATATAATATTTTTATCTAACAAAATGTTGTTATGCATTCATTATATTTTATTTTAGAAGCTTTAAATACTTCTATTATTAGCATTTCTGGGGAGAGGCGTGGTCGCTTCACCACCCCCCACCATACAAGAATATCAGGTGGCATGTACCCCCTTACCCCTAACAAAACCCCTCTTAAGTAAGTCTATAAAGACGTACATATAATACTAATAATCATAAGTCACCTGCGACGAATTTGACGGTCGTCGATAATAAACATCCCGAAAACGAAAAACGGCCAAAATGCACAGAAATAGATACCTACATAATAGTATTTAAATTATAAATTAGGATGAGAATTTAAATATGAATTTCAAAGTTCGTTGCATACATCAAGAGCTTATGAAAAAAAAAACATTTATTTTGGAATTTTTTAATCTTAGAGTTTACATTTTTCTTATATTTTATGAAAGATGATAAAATTTGACAACAAATTACTAAAAACCATACCACTAGTAAAAATTGATAAAAAGAAAAAGAATTTAACAAGAGATATTTATTGACTTATCGTCATATTATTTTTATTAAGTATGTTTTTTACCTATGTGCCTGACAAAAGTGGCGGCGGCTGTACAACAATCTGACAAACTAAATCTTCGTCACGTGTAGGTCAATATATTATAATATAGATTTTGGTAGATTTATTTATGACTTGCGCGAATTGCAATAACGCCAAATTACGCGAATTTAAATAATACAAATATGGATTTTTACTTAGGTAACATTAGGTATAATATGTAAAAAACAACTTTTAAGGGCATTCCTTAAAGTTTTGGAATATTATTAGGCACTGCAAATTCGCATTTTTAAAATACATTTCTGTTGTTTCTTAGGACGTTAAAATCTAAAGCTAAATATAATACAATCACGATAGTGTATGTTTATGTACGTCTGAATCAAAATATAGTCACGACCGGAGAAAGTACAGTGAATCGAACGGAAAAATGTCCTAATAAAATTAAAATATCAAATAGCGGTGAAAATTACTGGAGAAAATTAAACGCTTAACTACGGAAATCGGAAGTAATGGCTGTAGAAATTAAAACGGACAATAGAGCATAGTATTATACGATATATGCGACGATGTCGATTATAAAATGTATATCGATTACGAACACGGTTATCAATAACCTACCTATCGTGACGAGTATAGGTCGTAAATTGTCGGCGTGTTATGATTTTATTACTTTCGATATCCCGTACCATGGTTAACCTAACAACTATAATAATATTATTATTTATGCTACACGCAGACACACACAGTAGACACACTGTTTTAAATATGAAACGTCATCGGCTGTATATGCATACTATTAAGCTATTAATATGCATATGGCATAATATTATTATACAATAATATTAGTTGGCGCGGACAAAGATGAGATCGACGAAAACAAAATAAATATTGAAAAAAAAAACACTCGAAGAGAAATAAAATTTGTCCACTGGCAGGGTCAAGTATGTTTGAAAAGGAAACAAGTTTTATTTAAGTAAAAGTTAATTTAAGTAAAAATCGGTATGTACAAAACCAAATACCAACCTGTATATACCTACATGGAATTTTAATAAAACAATATCGATTAAATTGTAATTTTTTTTTAAAACAGAAAATTAAAGTTATTTTTTTTTATTTTACAATTTTACAAATTTTAAAATTTAGATAAATTAAATTATTATAAGTAAAATAGTTTTCGTAAAAAACCCATAATAGTAAGTATTACTTGTAAAAAAAAGTAATATAAAATAAAATAGGGAAAAACAATTTCAGTATTGGTTTAAAATTGCCTAATGGCACTAAAAAGCGTTTCATTATTAATTTAAAATTGCGTTTTTCCCCCCTTAAACTAGCGACAGATACCTATGACAGAACGAATGAACAGTCGTACAAGACTAATCGAATTATCGAGACTAAAAAATGTCAGATTATAACTTCAAATAATATACCTGTAGAATATAACAATGTTTTGTTATTTTTGGAGATTAATTGAATAGAAAATAGCGGTAAATCGTTGTTATCATAAAGGAGTGTTTTGTGCGATAAAATCGTATCGGAATTTGTGTAATCACTGATAAAATAATGCAATGATTTAAGGAACATACTATTAATTCGTGTCGTACGCATAGACTGACTATTCTATTTTTATAACTTCGGTGGATTAGATTTTTGAAAAAAAATTTGGAAAAAATTGTTGGATGATCGGTTAAGCAGGATCGAAATCGTCCATAGACGGCGGATGTTGTTTTGGATAAAATGGTATAACACGCAGATCTGCAAAGTGTTAAGAATATGGGAGGATCCAGGGAGGTGTTTAAATAAAGGGTCGTCTATTGAATGACCGAATATTTTGTCTACATATAAATTTGATAGTTTAGCGGCTCCCCGTATTTGGATGTCATAGGCAATAGCAATGTTTTATATACGATTTATTTATTTTTAAGATAGATCTACGAATTTTTATTCAGAAGAAAATATACAGAGGTTTTCACTTTTGCATCTTTGGTTTAGCTTCACTAGTCGCTTTACTCAAATATACAGTGAGCACATAACTACATAATAGTAGTTTGTCTAAATAACTAATAAACATTAAACATAATATAATTAAACAGCGATCGTATATTGGATACAATAGAAATTATCGTGTTATTAGATACTACTGGAGGAAAAATATCTTAGCGAAGGGTAAAAATTAAGTCTTATGACTGATGACTATTGAAAGTATTTATTTTGACTCTCCAATTATAAGACACCATCTATAATAATAGGTAGTATTATGACGTTTCGGTAGCAAAATGTCTCTTAGTCGGACCGACGTAGAGCAGTTAGATAATATTAGGTAAGGTTAAGTTTGGTTCGTTCGGTAATAAATTATTGTACTTTTCGTATTAGAAATAACATGCCTAATGCAAATATATTTTTTATTTCTTTATCACATTTCATTAATAATATTTCCAATTAATTTCATTTTTGTTACTGTATTATTTTATTTTTTCACATTGTATGCATCTTTATTTAATACTGTATTTATGTGCCCTTGTGGCGTTGAAAAGTAATAAATAAATAAATAAATAAATAATTATATTGTTATCTAATGTGACTTTTAAAAAGAATTTCAACGGCATTTCAGAATGTTGCCGTAATGTATATGGGTCAATTTATAAAAAATATTAACATTGAATTGAGGTTATTCCTAAATTCATTAACACCTATATTCATTAGTCAATAGTCTGAATAAAATACCTTATACATATAAATATTTTCGAATGTAGCTTACATTATAGCTTAGCAGTACAATGGTACATTGAAAATATAGGTCATCAATAGTATAAAGCCCGGATATTCATAAATTTACATAGATCATCTTCTTTTATATATTATATAAGTTTATTAAAACTGAATGATAAAGGTACTTTATTAAAATATATTTAGATGTCAAATTTAAATACAAAAGTTGTCATTGATATATTATTTGCATTGTCAATAAATGCGTAACCGACTTTTGCTACAGTTGGTTTTGAACTAGACTTTGGATTTATTAATATGCCCACGTAATGCGTTCATTGCGCCTTAATGCTTTATACATAAGTGTTATGCGTGTAGGTACCAAATTATAATAATGTTATATCGAACTCGATTTACAAAGAATTTTTTTAATTCAATACAAAATTATCGTCTGAAACTTAATAATTATAACTCATATAAAGTTTGAAGTTAATTTGAAATTACCATAATATTTTTAATCACGTATCTTTAGCTATAATATTGAAATATTTCAATGCCATTCATAATACTGATCGTGTATAACATAATATATATTTTTTATTAATTAGAAGATTTAATTTATTTAGGTTAAACAAAATGTTTATTTTTATGAAAGTATGCATAATCATTTGTTCAAATATGAATATGAATCATTTTTTAAACATAATTTAAGCACGAACCTGTTTTTTACAGCCCTTATATAGAAATACCTAATTGTTTTATACAGACATACAGTCTATTATGTATAGAAAATATGATAACTCGCCATTATATACATCATAAATATATAATATGTGATGTGTGTTCAATTTGTCGTATTAACTATAATTACCTATATAATTGAATACACGTTTAATTGAACGGAACGGTTAGGTATATGCTTTTAACGTTTTTAACAGTATAATGTACGAATATAGATAATTCCATGTCTGTTTAAGGCTTTAAGGTTATAAATATTGTTATTACTTATTTATCAATATGTTGCTATTCTTGCACTATTATTTCAAAACCGGTTAGTGGTTGACAGTTTTAGAATTTCGAGCATATGGCAGGACTACTGGTTTTGAAATGACGTATGATAAGATACGATAAGATGGTGTGATAGTTTTATTTGTGTCCGTCAGAAAACGTCGGCTGATGAAAAAGTTCGAAAAGATCAAATTCACAGGTCGGAAATTCAACAAGCAGTTTGTACCAGACTCCGGGAACCTAATCTGCTACGGATCACACACTCGTCTTTAATCTCTAATATTTTGGAAAGAATATAACTGTTAAGCAATATTATAAATAATTTTGTCACTTATTCCTATTACAATATTCTCCACTTATATTTAAAGGTGTATTATGGGTATGCATAATATTATTAAATTATTCTTGCACATCTATCACTGCATAATATAATAATGTGTAAACCGTCTGTGGTGCAACCGTGGATAGTTGAGATTCGTATATGACGTTTCAATAAATGTATAATATTTATGTAATTGAGGTTATCTCCTATGTTTAAAATAACGTATAATTTATTGCTGTAGTACCTACAGTCGTACTATCTATATAATAATATATATTATATTTTTTCTAACGATTTTTACAGTATCCAATTTTCCAATCATCAGCTCATTTGTACATTACAAACTTATTGAGAATAAAAATTAAAACCTATAGACGATAATACATTATTCATTAATAATTTTATCACGCGGCTCAAACCGGTAATAAATTAGTGGACCATGGTCAACCAATGCAAAATTTAATTTTATAATATCTCCGGACGAGCTATACAATGTTACGCAATTGTCTTGTTTTGATATTAAAAAAATCTGGATTTTCGTCGATATATTTTTTACCTACAATCTCTGTAGTTGTATCTACCTAAATATAGAATGTCTAAATATATATATATGTGTCTAAATTTACACCTACCTTGCTAAACTATAGACCTAGTAATGCGGTTTTCAAGGTTTGTTATTGAAATATAATCTATCGTGGTATCAAGCGTGTTTTTTAGTGCCGTTTAAATCAATATAGTACTAAGTATATAGTATAATAACAGTAATACTTATTTTGGACAGGTACGCATTGTCGAAAGGATAGAAAATAATATGTTAAGCCGTGTGTAGTAATTTTAATGATAATACGTATTCTATTTTTTGAATTTGAATTTGAATTTAAAAGCCTAATGACCGCGTCAGAATATTATGTGGCTGTAGGTATTTCCTACTGGACAGTATTGCGATATTCAAAGATGCTGTAATATACCTAATAATATAACGTTTCAATATTGCGCGAAACGCTGATCATAATAATATTATAGATTCTCGTTTCGGCAATTACAAAATCCCACATGAAATCCTCTGCAGTATCAAAGATCTCCGAAGGTCGCGAACAATAATAATTGTTACGTGGGATTCGGGTGATGCACGCGTTCACTTTCTACAATATCAACAACACTGCTATAGGTCACTGACCAAGTCAACGTTAAAAGTTAAAAAAAAAGTATATAAAAGTGGCTGAATAGAATGTCTTATTCTGGTGGTAATAATAGAATGGCAGTAAAGTACCTACCTAATTACAACACGTATACAAGATATGTATTGATATATATTATTATAATAATCTGCACACGAAATTAGAGAACCTTAAATTTCTATACACGACAGATTCCGCCGATTAGATTATATTGAACGGTTCTAAGTAAAAAAAAAAAATTAAAAATGAAACGCTTAATCGGAGTAAAAAAAAATGTAGGTATAACAATAAAACACGCATTATTATTATTATTGTATATTTAGATAACGCGATAGAAACCAATCAACTTTTTTTTTGGTAACGTTACACACGATTAAATAATTACGGTCGATCAATTGTTTGCCATTTTAGGTTTAAAAAGAAAATCCACTACAGGTGCCTGCTCATTATGCTACCAGCCTAATTCAAATTGCAAATTTCGACTATAGAGACTCCACCGAATCAGAATGACGCATTTATGCAATATTCAACCGTAGTGAATCGAAACAATAATTATTATTAATATCATGTCATAATAATATCATAGACACTCGATTATGCCGTTATAATAATGCGTCGTCATAATATTATTATGATGTAAAATTGTTTTTTCTTCTAAAACTATACGAGCACGTGTACATAACGAAAATACTTTATAAATCATAATAAACTGTTGACGTTTATATTCGAGCCCGAAGACTTCATTAAAATATCATTTGCCGGAGGTGTCGACGTACCTATTATGTAGGACGTACGATTTATGACAATAAGCTTTACTCGCGCTCCGCACCTTCTCGATCGGTATACGCATTTACGCGATAATAATAATCAGGTATAATATACTATGTCCGTACATACATGATTAATTTGTAACCACGCCAAAAGTGTTTGTGTAACTTTAAATTTATAATATTATATTGACGTGTAAAAATTTTACTCACCAAAACGATCTCCGACGGGGATCGTGCTCCGACGATGTGTGTGTGTGCGGATAGGTTGCACGTCGACGTCGACGTCCGATGACTCTACGATATAATATTGTTCACCGCAAACCGAACACGTAAACTTCAGCAGGGTGAAAAACGGACACGAGTAGTGAGTTTAATTATCTAATAATGTTGTAAATTGCCGGTCGTTCGGTCGCGAGTCCGCCGTACGATTACCACGGTCGTCGGCAGCACGCGAGTATTTGGGTAACAGCGGACCTTCCGGTCGCCCTACCTAACCCGGTCGCGGATTGAAACCGGTGGGGACGGTCGCGCGACGCGAAAACCGGAATGTCGTCTCGACGGGTAGACGAGTGTTGTGGCGGTGGGGGTTGGGGGTGGGAGTGGAACGAGTCGGGGAGGAAAATCGAATGAAATAGTAAAGATGGGAAATACATAAATCCGTTTACAAACAAACAATCGTTTGATGATGTCCTTAGTTAACAGTATTTTTGATAAAGTTTAAAGTTCAAGGTTTTTATAAAAATCGATAAAAACGTAAACTGTTCTGTAGTTAAAAGTCTTAATGCTGGATGGTTAAGATTTTTTGATAACGTAACACCTATATTATTATTTTTAAATGGTACAACCATCCGTGGTTATTAGCTAAACATGTACAATGTACATTGACCTATTATAGTACTGCTGGGGCAGCCAACGCGATCGAATGGTCGATCTTGGACGATTTCTAAGTCGATCCCCCTTGTTAGAATGCTTAATTATATATTGTTATAAATTTGTCATTTAGTAGACACAGATATGAAATATATATTTTGGATTAACCTGCTAGTGTGATATGGCATTTTCTCACATGAAAGTTATAAAAGCTGAACAGGTGCCGAGCTATACTTTCTGATGATAATTTAGAGCAGCATCTTCATTTAGCAGTTAGCGAATATTACCGATATTATAATTAGATTATAATTAACTGGCCATGACACCCTTTTACATCAACAGTTTAATGTTAATACATTTTTAAATTATTTAGAAATTCAATGTGAAACACTCATTTTAGATAACTTTACACTTTTATTTTATTATTTATATAAGCATGTCTATTATTAATATAAAATATATTATTCACATTATTCGATCCTAAGAGAAAAAATATACCCTTAGTAGATCTTTTTTCAAAAAAAGTTTGACCATCCCTGCGAGTATAGTATGCACATTGTACATTGTATCTATATATGTACCTATATATTCTATTCATTGGAAAAATAGCAAATTTAAATTACGGTGGTATCTTGGACTTAGCGTACCTATCGGTCCACAGGCAAATCGGCGTCGGTGTATCTCATTTTGTGATTTGTGAACTGATTTAACCGAAACGGACAATCCACCCAAAAACTTCTCTCTAAACTTTCCTTATATATCTCTGAAACTTTCGTAAAAATTATCAAGTAGTTTTTGAGTGAACGCTTTAAAGCTATAGATCATAGGAAACATTTCCTTTATTGTTCCACATTTGAATAACGAACAATACATTTTATATTATTTTATTATATTTAAAAAAAATAGTCCAAAGGGTGGTTAACCAAGCATGTACGCCTCAATTTTTTCATTTAATTATGAATTTTTCAAATTCTGATTTTTAGAATTTTTATATCAATAACTATAAAAGACCATATTTAAAATTTTTTTTTATATTTAGGCTAGTTAGATACAAGCTTCTTTTTTTCAACTGAGAACACCCATTTTCACATAAATTTTTCAGTGAATGATTTTTTTAAATTAATTTACTTAATTTAAAATTCAAACGGGTAGTTTTCAGTTATTAAAATATTTATACTAAGGATAATTGTCCTTATAGTTGGTTGTACAAAAATATAAAATAATTGTATTATTCAATATTATATTATATACTATAATATACCTAGTGTTTATTACACTTGAACTATTTTTACAAACTATAAATGTTAACTTACACAAAGTTAAATTTCTAAAAATGTATTAGTTGAAATTTTATTTTGGTACGTCAAAATTATCCACTAAATAATTTACAGCAGAAAATGGAGGTTCTCGTTTGAAAACCGGAAATTTGTATCTCCACTAAATAAGTAGCATAAAATCCTCTAGAATTTGGTCTGTAAATTTATTTAATAATTCCAAAAATCAAATTTCAAATACCTAACTGTATTTTTTAAGAAAAAAAAGGTGGAGAGAATGCTTGGTAAATCACTATGTATACCAATTTTTTTTTAATTTAATTTCTCTAACCATTAAACTTATGTGCAATAGCTAGGTTTCCTATTAATAAAAAATCAAAAATGATTCAATTTTCGTGAGCCAAGACGAAATTCGTGTGTGAGCCACCATAGCTGGCAATCTATAAGGATGTAAAAAATTAGCTAAAAATCTTAGGAATCTATTGCTATAACTTTTATTGTAATCGATCCAGTCGTTTCTGAGATTGAGCTCCGTCCAAACATATACAAACTCTTCACCTTTATAATATTTGTATAGAATATTAGAATATGATATCAATATGTTATATGATAATATGGTCACCTCGCCGTCAATTTGATTCATATCCGTTGATTTGAATAAGCTGACCTACAAACAGTAACGAAAAAAAAGGGGGGAAAGGCCGGACAAGTATTATAATGATATTATAAGAGAGGGGTAACAACGCGTGACCTTGAATATTACTTGGATAATTGGTCATAATAATATTTTGATTTTAATCCAATATTATTCTCGTTTAATTGGAGCACCGGCGCAGATGTTCGCGATCGTTAAGATTTGTCTTTTATGTGTAGGTACGTTTATCGGTAATCGTTGTATTATTGCCCTGCTACAGGTTATGACAATAACTTGTAATAATATATAGACATATAATAGCAGTTTGCGAACGCTTAACGTAACTATGTAAGTCACAATATTAATATAAGATATTCTTTGAAAAGGTGGGTAAGTTAAATACCTACAAAACATAATTAACTCCAGTTAAAATGTTAAATTGAGTTAAGTGAACACAATATCGTTAATTCAGAATTTAATAGTAAACAAATAATAAATTTAACTCTCGCTAAGTTTAAAGATAATATTATGGAAATAAATATTAATTTAACTTGGTTTGAAAAAAGTTTATCTACTTTTTAGTTAGTACGCGGATCACACAGATACTATTTTGTGGTTTTATCTGTAGTATTTTCTGTTTATATAAAATTGTTTTATCAAGAAACATGACAACAATTATAGTTTTTAATATTATTTGTATATAAAACCACGTGTGCAGTAATTAAATAATGTATAAATTCATTAAAACCAAAAATTTCAAAATCATTTTAATTTAACTTGATTGACAATAGAATTTAAACTTCCAAAATAATAAAAAAATCTATAAAAGGTCTTAATACAATAGAAATTTACCCAATGTTCCTAATGAATCAAAAATACAGGACACTATCAAATTAAAAAGTAACTTAACTAGTTAGTTCATCTTTTAATTAGTTTAAGAACCTAAGTAGCTAAATTAATTGACTGTTGAAATAGGAAGGTAATTATTAGCTTTTTAATTTGTTTAAAAAATATGTTTGATGCAAGTCAACCCCGGTCAAAAGTAGGTTGGTTGGTAGGTTACTATTTAACATTTTATTAAAACAAATGAAATAAAATATAGGTTATTTCAACAATTGATTAAACTAGTTAAGTTCTTAAGTTAATTAGAAGATTAACTAACTAGTCGATTAAAATTAACTTTTTAATTAATTGATATGCATTTTTAATTCCTTAGGATTATCGAGTAAAATTTCATTGTTTTAAGACCTTTTATATAGATTTTTTATTGTTTTGTTTAAGAATTGATAACATTTTTAAAGCATAAATGTAATTAAAATAATGTACCTGGGCCCTAGATAATACCTATATTTAAAGACAGAGATAATATTAAAGAGGACTTCAAAAATAATATTCGGAAGATATATAGTAGATCTATAATATAATATGTTTTTACTAATAGCAGTCGGTATTGACATATTATACATTTGCAAAACGAAATTAATAATAATACGTTATAAACGTATTGAAAACTACGTAAAATAGCTTATATATGGTAAAATTAAAAATAATAATTGAAGCTAGTAAAATTTTACTTTTGTATAGTATATTAGTGTTTTGAGTATAGGTAGGTACTACTAAGTAGACGTTTATGTTAAGCGTGATTGGTTAGGAAAAAAAATTAACTTGTTTGAGTTAAAATATTTTTGGACGAAAAGTAACCCAAGCCAATATATTAGTTGAAAGTTTATAATTTATTTTCTACTTTCATAAAACCAACAATATCGAAACCATTTAATTTTGCTATTGTTGCAAATTGCATCTATTTAATACATAATATATTATTTTTTCACCGCATATAACATATACATATTAATTAATATAATGATTATAATGGAAAATGGCTACGATATCGTTGTATTTTTATTGTTAATATGTTTTCCAACGTTTTGCAAAACGCATATATTATATTGTTCTTTAAACATTATAATACACGTTTTAAAGAAAATTAAGCTTCTGTTTTAGGAGTAACCGTATAGCTAAGTACTAATAAAACAAACAAAACGGGCACAAACACTACCGTTAATAATAAATTATTCAACTACCTAGGTATATTATAATATTAATTACGCGTGACCGCGTGACTGCGCGACTCCTACTTGCGCAAGGGAACGGCAACTACTGAACTACCTTCTAGCTAAGAAACGATTTAAGGTGACCTTATAAGTTATAAGTTATAACATGTCCATTAGCGGATATAAAAAATTCGATGAAACGTGAAAAAAATGGTAGAAAAATGTTCAAATAGACAGTACATAATAGCAGTAATCATCGTTCGTCTTAAATTAATTGAAAATAATTTTATGAACTGTTAATTTGTTTTAATCTAAATTTCTGATAGTATTAATAATCATTAGCTAAAATGTATTCGTTGCTCGATTCGTTGCATTATTTATCAGTTTAAATATTGAGTTTTTCTGTAAAGATTTTTTCAGTCTAAAAATAACTATATCTACTTTTATCTGACCTAACTAGGATCCTGCAAACTTGTTTTTGAAATTCACGATTACTTATACCTTTAACTTCAGTTCAACAACCTCTTGTTCACCTTTATCGCATACAGTAGTGCAGAAGTAATTAATAAGAAATAATAATATAGTCTTGTACCCAAAATATATGCTAGACTAACATTTACATGTACTAGTGAAGTATTGTAATAATATTTTCTAAACTTAATTACTTTGCGTGTGTATTATACGGCCATATAGTATTAACAATTTCGTTGATAGATTGAAGATCGATGTGAAAATATCATCGATCAATAACAAAATATGATTATCAACACAAAATACGAAAGATATTATTATATATGAATGTTTTGTTTTAACAGATAAAAATTCATCAATATTAGTGTTATAATAGTTAATCGACACAATTCGTAGTTTATATTTTCATTATATGTAGGTATTATTATCGTGTTCACGGAGTGCACGGTTGGGATGCCAATATTGAATATTATACCTCAGGTACCTATTACCTATATACTTGTTCACTTTTTCATAAGTTACTTAGAATCGTCTATGGATGCGTAATTGTTTCGCTTTTATAAATATTATATACCGGGTGATACAATTTAACGTATGACACTAATTAATTCAAAAACTATATTAACGTTTTTCAAAATATATTCTTTTTTTATTATTTCAAGTCGTTAAAAACATAATTTTTCAATAAAATACTATACTATACATCTATAGTATATTATACTTTTACTATTTTTATCGTTATCGTTTTAGTAAGACAACAAGCATTTTTAATTCCTTATTTCTTATAAAGCTGAATAATTTTTTTGAGTCCTTTAATTTGTATAGATCGAAATACTTAGCATAATTTAGTATAATTCTGCTTTGGAATAAGGAATTAAAAATGCATGTGTTCCTTAAAAAAGTAAAACATTTAAGAAACGATAACGATAAAAAATATACATCATTTTTTCCAAAAATGTTATTTTGTAACGACTTAAAATAAATAATGTAAGAGAAATATTTTCAAAAATGTTAGTGTTTTTGAAATATTGAGAGTATTGCGTTAAAATGGACCACCCCGTAAATATCAGTGAATACAAAAACGACGTTATTAAATTTAATTATTTATATTATTCGTCGGCGTGTGACACCTATATCTATATATTAATGATTGAACACGCGTCTAAGCTTAAAAACATCTATTGTTATCGTTGTTATAACGATTATTCTTATGTAATTTTCATATATTAAAAACTCCGGTTGCAGTCTGGCACACTGTCTCCTGTAAGAGATTATGACGCAATGTCGAACCTAATCAAAAACTAATTTTCAAATACTTGTTTCTTCCAGAGACTTGTCGCTAATATAAGTGCTTAAAATTATCGAGACATGAGTGCCATCCATGGTGGTATACTCTGTACAACCAAAACTGTAACTAAAGAATTGGTTTTCACAGTTTTGTGAGCAAACGAGTGTCCACAAATGTTAGAAATATATTAATATGTGCACAAACAAATCTCCGCCCAGTTGAGAATATTATAATACAATATACCATCATATTATATAATTTTACATTTTTTATTTGTGACTTATACCCAAGTTTATCCACCCGAATATAGAGTTGTCATACATTTTAGAAATATTTTATTAATATGTGCGTAAACGACAATCTCGCCAAATTGAGAATACTATGTAATACCGTCTCATATAATTATAAATGTTTTAAATGTGGCTCATACCCAACCGACTACCATGACAAAGAAAACACGAGTGTCACACCTACTAATGATACGATGCAAAACGCTCTATATAATTAGTGGAAAACATGAAAATGTGGTAAAAAATGTTGGATTGCTTAATTCATTGGGTAAACAATACATTTTATCGTAACATTTAAACGCACTGTGATCTTTAAATACTTTTGTATACTAAATATTCAAAATGTGTTACATGAAATACTTTAATGAAAAAAAAAAAACTGTAGTAAAGTCACCACAGGTCACAAGTAGCTATTATAATTCTTATAGCATTGGAATATTTTAATTAGGTACCATTATTTAATTACATCATTCTGATGTATGACAATTAAACCGATATAATTAATCGAAGAATCGATTCGATCAAATATTCAAATATGTATTGTATTCATATTAGCGTATTATGTAGGTAACACCTAAACAAATAATAATACGGACAGTAGTAAGTACCTTAGTGAATGGAGACTGCGAATCCATGAACACTCCACGTGGTCTCACGTCGTTCACCTCGACGGTGGTCGATGTTGAATTATTGTAATATTATAATTTATCTTTTCGAAGAGAACGTTATTATTTATTATGGTAAGTTAACGTAACCAGAAACCGATTTATCTATATGATATTTCCACAATAGGCGCGGATTTAAATGCAAATTATACATTTTTCTGAAACATTGCTTTACAAACACTACAAATTTTATTTCATACATCGTAAAACTTAAAAATGGTCATGAAACCCAAAATTGGGTCTCGTACTCTCGTCAAACTTTGTCCTCACTGCCACGGGTTTTCTTCATTAGCTTACTGAAATACAGTTATGACAATTTAAACAAATATTGATTTAAAAAAAAAAACAACGAATTATCATATTATTTGCAAGCTTGTAACACCTACTAAAAGTGGCAACACTGTACATTTTAAATCGGATGAGAAAATACTGATTATTGAGACCCATAAAAGGGTACCTATCGGCTGAAAATTATTTTAGTGAGACCTAAAAACCAACTTTTGGTCATTTGTTGAAACTCAGAATTGGGTTTCATGGTGGTTAATACATATTTTGTGAAAAACACTGTAGTGCTTAACGTGTTAATACCTATCAGTACATTTTGCGTATGTTTTATAAGCATGGATAAAATTTGATTAAAATTATTACCAATACACTACACCACTAACAAAAAAAATTAATTAAATTGGTGTTGTTTACTTTGCTTTGTCGTATTATTTTTATTAAATATGGTTTTACGGTTTTACCTATGTACCAAACAAAAGCATAGCTGCACGATAGTCTGACAAACGAAATCTTCATCACGTACAGGTAGGTACCTACGTAAACCTATACGAGGACAATTATATGTATATTGACATATTATTGTATAATTATATAGTCATATAGATACCTAAGTCGTTTTATTTACGACTTACATGAATCGCTTTAACGCTAAATTATGTAAATTTAATAATACTAATAGAATGTATTTACTATTTTCGTTGTTTTTTTGGGAAATTACAATTAAGAATCTACGCCTTAATTATAAATTACTGACTAGTAAAAACAAAATGTGTTGGTTTTTCAAAGTTAATGGACTCAACAAATACTGCACCGTTTTTCATAAAAGTTATATCAATAGATTCCTTGATATTTTTAAGGCGTACCTATACAGCTTTATTTTTCAACCCTTATTGGAAGCTAAAAAGTAAATTTAACATTTCAGCTTACGAAAAAAGAATATTTATTTTTATTTATTTAAATGGTTGCCATTTGTTTCATATTATATTAGTATTGTAATAATTATTAGTTTATATATAAGTTTATATATTAGTTAAATAACTAATTATTAGTAAAAATATTGCATATACATTTTTTTACAAATATAAAAATATAAAGAAAAGCAAATCTTTGAAGCCAGGTGCAGCTAGTATTTTACCTATATGATTATAATTTATTTTGATCGTTCAAGTAGTGTGAAGTTGATGGTTTTAAGGTGTTTATGATACTCATACGGGCGCGGTGTAAGAATATGGTTAACCTTGCGTTTTACGATTTCGAGTCTTGATTAAATAATATTCAAAATCATATATAATTACCTACTTATCATTGATTCACAAAATCATTTTATAAATATTATCGTATCACGGGCCAAAAGAGTTTTCGACATTTTCCACGTGGATAAAACTACAGGAAAATACCTATTACACATCTCGCGTTTGATTTTCGTGATTCAGAAAAAATCACAGCTTACCAATTTTAAAAATTCTAATAGGTAGTAAATGTTCCAAATCAAAAGCGTTAAACCCATTCATAATCACTACTATAATAGAATAATAATAGTATAATATACACAATAATAAATAATTTGGAGTACTTGAATATGATATAATATAAGTAATTAAGACGTTGTTATTATTTTTCACCATTCCTGTAATTTCTGCAGGAGCTGAAAGATTCTTCAGAAAACTGAAAATAATCAAAAATCATTTAAGAAATAGTGTCGGACAAGATAGCTGATAAATTAAAATACTTATCATCAATTGCGATTGAAAACATTGCTGCTATGCCGCTTCAAAATCGAATTTAAGTTAAGTGATAGATCATAAATTTGCTAATATTATACATTTTAATAAATAGTGGAAGGCGGCGTATGATAAGGGTTTCTGCACATTCATTCAAAAAAAAATGTTTGATGTTTATTTATCCGTGACTATCATAGGCATCATTACGTCATATCCCCCCCCCCCCCCCCCCGATGACTTTTTTGAACTGGAAAACCATAATTATGTACTTATTATTTAGGTATTGGTACTAATATAGTAGGTATATTTTATAGAAACAGTAAATAAAAACCCAAATCCCTTATGGTAGCTTTAAATAAGATAATTATATTACTTCGTAATAAACACTAATCACTATTGCTAATTGAATATTGCACAAATATATTGAAATAAGACAGTTTAGCTCAATTTTTGGGAATATTTTTGCGGTAATACGCATATTTCAATGAGTTAAGTACCTACAATGGTGCAGTCATAGTTAGTTGGTCGGACTTAGTTTTAAGGTTATCATCTTTTAAAGATTAAAATGTTGAGTATTTTACGTCTACGCAGATATTCCACGGATCTACTAAAAAAGTACCTACATTTAAAGCTTTATTAAATAGTATGTAATTATTTATTTTCATGTTTGCATGTATTTATACATGTACCATACTTAAATTTTACAGATTACAGATCACAATAGTTGGACTGAGAGGTTTCTATGAAATCAACCAAATTTTTTTTTTTGGTGGGTGTGGGGAGTAAATGTTTCAGTCCCACAAACATGACCAAATTACGGCATTGGTGACTATATTATGTTTATTGTTATCGATAACTATAATTATTAACCTCATTTGTAATGAATTCTCGCACAAATTCCTGTTATCACAAAATATATGTAATCTATAATCACTATTTCTTTTTTTATATATTACTATAATTCAAATTTGTTATATTTAATTTTTTTTAATAAAAAAAGAAAATTTGTCAAATTATGAAGAAGGAAGTAGTTACAGATTACTTAATAATATAATTTTGAGAAATATTGTTTAAACTTTTTACTTAAATACCGTTACTTTGTAAAATAATATAGTAAAATAAAAAACTATTTGTCAAAGTTATGGCACACGGATTTGATAAACTCGTATCGCGTGAGCGGGCCTTATTTGAATAGTACAATTTTCAGTTAATCTTGTCACTTATCATAACTGAATTTTCTTTCGATATTCATAAATGATTTTGAGTTAGAAATTCATAAAAATATTTCTTTATAAATCTAAGAATTGAAAATGTAATACAAAATTCCTCATAAGTATGTCTACCTTCATCAAAAAAAAAAAATGTCTACCAGAGTGTCAAATTACATTTTTATGAACGTTTGAAGCTTAAATTTTTAGAACATTGGATATTCACTTGAATACTTGACTAATTCTCATGTAGCGATTATAATTCAAAAACGAATAACCGTAGATACTTGAAACTTACACCAAATGTCTATTTTATCGATTCCCATACTTGATAAAATTTTAAAATATTTTAACTCGTTTTGAGCAGTTTACGGTCATTGTAAATTTTCATTATTTTTTTTTTTCTATAACAGTCAATAAAATTGTATTTGTTGAGTCGAAAAACGTGAAAATTTAAAAGAAGGCTCCTGTATTGTTCCTATAACAGTTGAAACACATTAAAAATACTAGGCATAATTTTTTTTTATAAACATTCAAAGTTCGAATTTTTGACAAAGTGTATCAAATTTATAATTTAAAAATTGTTTTGTAGTTTAAAAATTTATACAATTTTCAACTCTTATAGCCAAGGATTGAATATTTAAAACTAACTTCAACGTAAATAGATTATTAAATTACTTTATTCACAATAATATCATAGGCTGACTCAGTGTCACAAATTAGTATTCTCGAGGCTCCGGACAAATTCAATGTATATTGTATGGGGCCCTGATGTCTATGTATATAATATTTTTTTATAGGTTACTTATTATATATAATTTATATATAGTATAGTAGTATGTAAAATATATATAAATAATTGTTAAACATATTTATTAAGACATTTGGGTCGTTTAAATAATAATAAACCGCAGGGCATTTAAAAAAAAAAAAAAGTAGGTTACTTATACAAAAATAAATAATAATAGTGATTTTGTTTTAAAAAGTCTAAAAATATAATATGAAAGATCACTACCCAGTGACCAGTGTATTGTTATTAAAATATAACTACACTTTTAGTGTTCTTTTTTTTACTATAAATATTAATTAAAGCTTTCCATACATAAAAGTAACTCAATAACAAAAATACAATAAAACACTATATGTAATAATATATTAATTTTATAGATAAATATAGATATTAGGTATTGTGGATAAATAGGGGCTCCGTTCTTCGACAACAAATTAGATAAAATAATAAATTATAAAAATAAATATTTTTGTTTAATATATTTTAATTTGATTTAAACACTAGATTACAATGCAATTATTCAAAAATTTAAAATAGATGCGGGGCGCCGTCGGGGTTCCCTGAACCAACGATTAGCGGCCCTTTATAGGGGCATTTCCCCGGCTGCCACAACGATTGTTGCGGCACTGGGCTGGCTAGGTTTTTACTACTACGAACCCGTTATACGTATTTGAGTAGGTACTTATGAGGTATCTGAATACAATTTATTCTTAAAGTACATTACAATACTATACATATTTTGCCTTTTAGCTCCTTTAACTACTGAGCCCTAATCATGACTATAACGATTTTTGTAATATTAAGAATCGCCAGCTGTATTAAAACCTATAGAAAATATGTTAATCAAGCATAATCCTTTTTAAAATTTGAAATTCTTCAAACCAAATTCCAACAGTTTTGTTTGGGTTTTTAATCTATAATATAATATGAGAAAAACCATTTTTACAATCCTACAGTTTTGTAATCTACTAATTACCAATGACTACCATTATAATATAATTAATATTACCAGTATAAATTATGTTAACAATATACTGGCATCCTATTTTTCACTATTATTTATTAACGTAGGTAATTATTTTATGATAGTAATTACTGTTGTTATTACTAAAACTAGTTTAATTATGATATTTGTAATAATGCAGATTAACATTTTAATATTATCACTTGATTGTTTTTCGTAACATGATCATATACCTACTCATAATCATTTATTATCATTCACCATATTATTAGGTATATGATATTTATGTTGCTCCATTATATTTATCAATTTATTTTACGTTACCAAATTCACTATGATATTTTAAATTATTATATTACCTGTCATATTACACATAGGTAATATCAGCGTTGGAACTTGGAAGGGGCAGATTCGTGGGTGGCACTGAATACCTAGTTCAAGTCAGCAGTCAGGCTGTTCAAGTCTGGCAACTGTCATATCTAATTTAGGGGATTGGTATCGGGTGGTAACATATTTATAAAAATGTTAATGCATAATATGATCTTTTGGTAATATGTATAATATGAATTAGAAAGAAGCAGCTGCCATGTTTGTTCAAATTTCTAGCATACCTAAATAGGTATTTTGTCATGGTAAAGTGGCACGATTATGCGTATGGCAGCTATACAAACTTTCCGTAGAACGGTGTGAGATTCGGGATATAAATAGCCAAAAGCTTAAAATATATAAGTTAAAAATTAAAATTAATCCAAATCTTTTGAAAAAGTCATTGTGTATAATAGTAAAATTTAATGATAACATAAGAATTTCCAGTCCACGCTAGAAATATTTTTGAATTAGATAAAATACGGAATAACTATAAAATCACTTTCTTCGTTTAAATATCTAATTTCGTCCAAAATTGAGCTTAAAATGTCTAAAAAAAATACATATTTTTGAATTCTGTTTGCGGGACATGAAACTAGACACTAATGTATCATTAATCTCCCACAGACAGAATTCTAAAATATGTGTAGGGTACTGAGTAATGAAGGTAATTAATTTATAGAGTGTACCCAGTTTTAAAGGGCATACAGTATATGATACTTATCTAAATTTTTATATACGTATTGGATGGAAACATATTTTTTTGCAACAGGTTTCAATAGCGTGTATCCTTGCGACGTTGCCATATATTTAAGTTTGTACTTTAGCGCCATTTTAGTGCTACCCGCCTGGAACTGAATTACTTGAATTGAGAGTTAGATACGCGCAAAGGGACAAAATAAATCTTATTTTTAAAAATATTTATGAGTACCTACTCCTTCTAATTATATCCTAATCAATAACACATTTAAATATTTAAGTACCCACATTTTTTACACTTGCGCAAAAATGTTGGGGTACCTATAAAAATGACCGTTCTTTCGGTCATTTTAACCGATTTTCTGAAAATTTACTGGCAATATACTCATTTCATATTGCCATTGTATCTTATTTATCTTTTTTAATATCCAATCAATGTGGTAACATGAATGATGAACTATTTGGAGCTGCACTCTTTGTACCTGAAAATCGATACCTGATAATAATCAATAACCTTCAACAACGATAAAATATTAATATGTACCTACAATAGTTCATAATTTATTCATGTTTGAAAACCATACCTAACGTTTACTTTATAGTATCTGGTTTACTGATATAATACTGAAAACGGCAAGTGCCTTATACTCGACATAAAATATTTTTTCGTAAAATAAAGACAAAAAATATACATATTTATTGTATCTGCTATCACAATAGTATAATACAATTATACAATAATTATAGTATACATGTTCGAACAGCAATTAAGATAGTATACGCTTACCTACTTGTTTTAGCATAATAATGTGTGTGAATAATTAATTTAATTACGAAATTTCGTAATGTTCGAAAACGCGCATACCAACTTTGTGATGTAGGTAGGTACTAATATAGTATTATATAGGTATACAGATAATATAAAAATAAATATCTATCGTTTGTTACATTACTTGCGAATTAAGTGTTTTCTTGAATTTTCGAATGCGATATAAATACTTTTAAATATTAATTACAACAAAAAACTATAGGTACCTACCTATTTATGTCCTGTAATTTCTTCTGAGTTTTAATCCTTGATATAAAATAGAAATGATAAAATATATATAAATTATTATATACAAGCAGACAATTAGTATATTACAGTATAATGTTATGCTAAAGTATTCGTACATTTTTGATCATTAGGTACATTTTAAAACTCAACCAACTACTTTTAGTTTTTGTTTTAGGAATGTATTTATTTTAATACGTCTTTAAATAGTTTTTTTTATTTTAATAGTCATATTTCAGTAAATAGTTTGGATATTGGATTATTATAGTATTGTTACAAGATATTTCGTATGATCATACAAATAATAAGTATCTAATAATATATTATTCAAAACTTTTATCCGAAAGGGTCACTTTGGGGCATAAAAGATTTTAAAAATGCATCTTGTAGTTTTTTCTTTTTCTTTTTATGATTTTTTTTTATCTGAGCAGATTAAAAATCAAATTAACTCATTGTAAATTGCAATGAATATTTCAAGGCCGTTGTACATGGCGATGTTACTCCAAGTCTCCAACTCGTTTCTAAAAAATAATAATATTATATTCGAAAAATTACTCGAACGCGCATATAGACAGGACAGTAGTTGTACCTACCTTTATACATTTAGTTTTATCGCATAATATCTGCAGCAGTAATAATGTTGTTGTGTTTATAAAACGTTATATTGATTACACACTTAGTTACGGACGAATGGCCACCAGTCATATTATTCAAATAATATATTGTAAAAATCAAAACATCGTGTCTTAATGACGCGTATATCGGTATTAGGTGTATTATTATTATACCTATAATACCTAGTCTGCGGTGCTCGAGCATATACGTACCTATAATATTATATATAAAGCGTATTATTATTATTGTAATTCTATTAATTTCAAAAAATACCCGTTTCATCAGAGCACCGCAAAATTATTATAGGTTTTTATGCCGAGCAAGCAATTTTCGATTTTCACCAAGAGCAGCGCACTCAAGTCAAACCGCTGCAACTACTATCATGATTCGTCTATATTTGTAGTATAATGTCTATTATTAAAACATATTTACACAATATAGTGAGTAGTGACTTATGACTTAATATTATTTAAGTTTTATATCTACTTTTGTCCATAGTTATAATAACGACTGAACTATTTTAAATTAAAGTTGTATCAATATAGTACCTATTAGATTAACTTCGGATGAACCAACATCCAATTTTAGTTGTAGGTATAACCTAATTTTACCAGTTATAAAAAATGAAAATTTTGGTTTTGGTGTTACCTACCTACCATAGTTCACAGGTGAATTTTCGTCGCTATGCGGACGAATTCAACCAAGATGGACAATTCGTTTGTGGTATATTGGATATAGCACTTGTTATAAACCGAACGTGGTTCAAACTACCTACTCTTTAAACTTTTCTGATATCTTCAAGAAAAATTTGAAACTTTTACAAAATTGGTTAAGTGGTTTTTGAGTACCTGTATAATAGCTACAAATATACATTCAACTCTCATATTTGTTTTAAGATGTAGTTTCTTTATTCGAAACCATAAATGAATTGATGTATGATTTAACCTCATGCCTGATATCTTATTAAAATATAATATTATTATTTACTGGTTAGTTGCGTTAAATGTTTTTTCCTAAAATTCAGTGCAATAACCAGTTACAATTTGGACGTACCTTGTATCGCACCGACTAAAAATTAACATACTGGCAAATTATGATATTATTGAGATATTGGCATGAATATTTAATCAATTCTAATCTTATCCATCATATTATACAATTTAATATTTATTGAATTCTTACTGTTATTATAACACTTCAACCTTTTGTAAAAATGTTCAAAATGTTGTTTGTTTTCTGAAAAAATTGACAATGTGGACAGGTAGACTCATGTACTGATTGTATTCTATATTGCTATTAAGAAAGTCACTGTAATGTGTGTGTTAAATTCAATGATAATTGAAAATTATGTTCTTGCAACATAATATGAAAAACGATTCTGAGCTAGACGGTCATTTGTCAACCTGTATAATACTAAGTACCTATGTTATATGATATACTATTAATTAAATTGCTACTATACGTCTATACCTAGTTATTTATTTTACTATTAGTAATACGGACATACGGTTAGTTGATTTAATTTATTCTGAAAACATTGTATTTAATATTATAATAATATCTCAATATCTGTATCATATTATATTATTGATATTAATTTTTAGGTAGGTACTCGATATCAAATTACTGTAGATAATAACAAAAATGTCAAATGTCTAGAAAAATTTCAAAAAGAGTCAAAACGTTTTGAAAACTACCATATTTTATAGAAAATGCTAATATAAACATTTTAAGTGATGATTTCAAGTAGTTATCTATACGTGTAGAGTAAGACCAAAGTATACTAAATTACCAACTAGATCCACTTTTCGATCAGAAAGAATATCGAATCATTTTTTCTACTATAAAAAATGTCCCCAGACACCAATCACACACCATTGTAAAATCAATACATTCTTCTCTCCACTTAGAATCTAAAATATTTTATACGTATACTTTATTGTCATAAGGTTTGCAGTTTATTGTGCTGTAAAATTAAACTAATATATTAATTTAAGTCAGTATCTTTCACTCTTAATATTTTACATTTTTCCGAATTTGTTCTTTTTCTATTTGAGCTGCATCGACATGTTGCTGCATGTTTGTGTTCACCTTTTGGCTTTAATTGTTGCAGTTTCTCCGCTTTTCGTATTAATAATGCACACTTTGTAATAAACCACCGTTTTTTTCTTTTGAAACTGCGTCAGTATTGCACATTGTTTTTGTAAAATAGTCATTATTGTGTAAATTGTCATTAATTAAAATGTTAGGTTTATTATTTTCACTTTTTTCTCAAGTGCTCAAGGCATATACAAAACCCCGACAACGTACCACTAATTATAAGGTAAGGGAACAGTTTTATATTATTGTTAGTTATCTGACTGAAAATACTGATGTGGAATTACGAATCAAACGAAGTGTTTTTAGGCCAACTTTATATTTTATGTATTATAGATTTGACTATAAGTCCTTTTTCCGGATTTACGTTTTTCACGAACCTCCTTAGAAAAAAATTTATTTCATACATTTTTTTTTTCAGAGATACTAAAAGGTTCGACATCCTTGCTCTTTAGGTTAGTCACTTAGTATTAAAAACTATAATAATTCAATATGTATCAACATTTATATAATATTGTATTTTATGTAAGCCTTATAGGTACGTTATCCTCCCCCGCCCGCAAAAAAAGGAAAAACCCCCATCTCGACACGCTAAACGCATCATCGAATGTCGTCTTACACATTGAAGTAGGTATCTTTCACTCATAAAATGCTTGTAGGTATATTTGTAAACCACAAATTGTGGTTATTATATTTGTTATCAAAGTTATGATTATATAATAATATTAATAGCCAATAGGATATTGTACACAAAATACACCTATCCAGCACATAGCCCTTACGCGAAGATCATGTAGGCTCCTACAAGACAAATACATTATCATAACCTCCGTATGCAATAGCAAATCGATAAACCAGTTTGAATATTATTATCGATCTTTGTCCGCGTTGCTTCTATTGAAAATATATTATAATATGTAACTTTCTAACACAATCTACTCAATATTTTAGACATAGACGTTTGTAAAATCATTCCGGTAGTTGGTTATTATGTGCAATATTATATATTATAAATTTGTGAATACAAGTTGATTATTTTAACACATTTGAAAATGTTTATAAGCATGAACATTTTGAGAAGAATGTTCTGTTTTAGCCTTTGATACAAAATTAGGTAAGACAAGATACGATCTAAAAAATATTCGTCGGAATATTTTTTTGATATATAATTCATTATCATCCAAAAGTGTTTGTCAAAATATTCAAACATGAAGAAAAGTATACGGGGATGGCATTTAACATAGGCACTTGACATTTTAGGAAACACAAACGTTTTTGAATATTTCTTTAATTTTATTACATAATTTTAAGTCGTAAAAACCATTTTAGAAAAAAATTGTACTTCTTATAATTTTTTAACGCTATTGTTTTTTAAGTTTTTACTTTTTTAATGACAAAAAAATGTTTTTAATTTCATATTCTGAATCAGAATTGGATCCAACAGAAATCAAATTTTGGACATACTTAGTTTATTATTTACAACTACTAAGTACATATTTAAAATTTATAGTTGAGCGGAATGGTGGACCAAAATGTTGTGGGGTTCTGCTGCTCCACTCCACTTTGCACATCTAAACTTTAAAATATACTTTACCTTACCCTAACTGTCACTGTAACAATATATTTGGAGCCTTGAATTAAATTTTCAAGCTTTTTGGCCCAATGAATAACATTTGATTGACATTTATAGAAAAAAAAACAAAAAAAGTTTTAGGTTTTATTGCATAGCTTACATAATATAAATTTGTAATTATGTCACATATTAGTGATTACATGATGTACATTTTAAAAAGGATAATTTTATCGCAGTTTTCATAGGTATGTAGCCAAATTTATAATTACTCACAAATTGAAAATGAACTCGTCTATAGTAGATGTGATCATTATTAGGTAGGTACTAACAATAATTATCATTCAATTCGCTTCTTCAGCTCTTTCGTTTATATTTGTCACCCACTCGCCCACCTGTACGATGATACGTTGATGATATAGCGTGCTATCCCAAATGGTCGGCTGGTTTGTATGCGTTGCTGTATTTGTACAGCGCATTCTTGCACGTTCTTCATTCTTCGCTTAACGTTTTACGGCCATTATTTCCTGAAAAATTCAAGTATGTAAGTATGGAAATAATCAATTCCGCGTGGACATGTTAAATATTGTACGCATACGCGCGCGCGTAATAACGTTTCGTCGAAAATATTCCAATTGACAGTCAGATTATATGTATAAATAGTTTTAACTTGAGAATGTATCCACAAAACAAATATAGGTACCTATATTCTACACCTGAATGAATTTCGTTGGATTCATTGGATATTCATGTACGTCAGAAGTCAACAAGTTAAGTTAGTAATACACAACTCTCTTCCGTTTTACGTTGTTCAGTGTGTATATCTAGTACCTATAGTATTCATATAAGAACGTTGCGTGGGAAAAATGTATTCTAACGAGACTTTAAGTTTTTTACTTTTTTCAATGACATCTTACATTTTAGATTCCGAGTGAAGTGATGAATTTACAATGACATGGTTTTTTTAAAATTTATTTTTCCATACCTAGCAAAGTATTATTCGGTGTATTATCGCATTTATAAAAATCAAATTTCATGCAAGTATAGTTTAGTAGTTATTATATGTATTTAAAGTTTAATACTTACATAACTTTAAATACTTATAACTCATACACTCAAATTACTTCAAAAAATGTTTTGCTAAATAATAATAAACTTTAAATGCATGTTGTAATTAAAATAAGTAAACATTTAAAAAAAGATAACGATATAATACCTATAGTAATATAGTAAAACATATAATATGTTTTTTAGTAAATTTTTTTTAAAAAACATTAACAGTTATTTTTTATAAATGTCCCAGCGTATAGGTAAATTAAATTTTTTTCCGTGTAGTATTATAATATATTATATATATATATATATATATATATATATTAATTAGTATAAAATTGAAAAAATGCGTTGCATAGTAAACACCAAATATGCTTATTTGAGTTCTCTGGAAACCCTGTCATCACATAGGCGGATATTTGTTTACATCTGTGGGTGGAGGGCCTTGTAATTTTAATGAATTTTACCCATTTTCAAAATTATTCATTATTTACACTTCAACCTACTGCTTAGCTATTTTTCTAGCTATGGTGATAAATATGATAAGGCAATAGGTAAATATACAAATACAACAAACAAACAAATACACATTAAACATATTAAATAAATTATGGATGCGGCATTCATCAAGTCCTATGCACAATATAGATAGACAGTGCCGTCTGTCCACTTCCATATGTACTATCTGTATCCTCATATATTATTATACATATAATTACCTACGTATTATTACTATAAAAATCATAATACTATTTTCATCCCACATCTTCCAAACCCATTATCATTAACTTCAAACTTGATAAAGAAAGTTAAAAAACTCAGTAAATACCTAGTGGTTCGAATTTTGATTTTAATAGGTACGTCAACATTTTCAGAAAAAATATCCGCTAAATAATTTAAAGTAAAAAAAGGGGTTCTTATTTGAAAAAAAAGTTTGTTGCACACTCCTTAAGTCATACAAAAAGCTATATTCCTAATAATTTGAAAACATGGTCTTAAAGTATATTTAATAATTCCAATATCAGATTTTTAATAGCTACATTATTGAAGAAAAAAAGGGTGAGCATGCTTAGTGAATCTCCTTGTACCTATATAACACACGAGAAAAATTTAAATTGTTGTTTTGTTTGTTTTTATACTATGTACATATATTATATATTACATTATTAATTATATTTTAACTTGACTGCGCCATTACTAGATTTCAAACGTACATACTATATATGTATCAATAAACATAATATAATGTTTATTGATATGCCGTATAGCCGGTCCGATTTAATATTTATAAGTGCTAATGAATAAAAGTTTTATTTATGTAAAGTATTGGTTAGTGGATACGACCGTGAATTCAATGCGCTTACATATTAATATGTAAATATATAACTCATACACCGTGCACATTGGACAGAATAATGCCAACAATTAAATGATTTTTTATGAATATATAATATAATATATTATTATGTTTTAGGTATCTGTTAATGTGTAAATAGTTGATAGAAATGATGCACGCCCAAAGAACGTCGTTGTCGTGATTAGGACAGTACAAGTTTGAAGTTTCCACAAAAAGTTTACGTACCTTTTCCTTTTTCCACCACATGAGATACTGACTTCTGAATAATTATATACTGCGTTATATTTTGAGCATATGCTAAACTGTTAACATTTGAGCGTGCATCGTTTCAGCCAAAAATGAAAAAATGTTTGGTCTTCATTTCCACAAACTCAATTTTCTTCTACAATTTGAAATGGAAATTCTTCTATGGATTTGAAAACCACTAGTCAAAATTATTCTGATTTTGTTTCTAGTTCTATTATTTTATGATATTCTGACAATTTCATTATATTTTCGTAAATAATAAAACGTTTCTACTTACACGATGTGGTCTAATTTCAGTGAAAGTTTATCAAGTGGGAATACGGGGGGGGGGACTATATGGGGCAATATGAGAAGTTCCCCCCATTTAGGACCACTTTTTACTTACCGCCACCCTTTTCATTTAACAGAACAACTAATAATTGTGAATCTGTGCATATTTCAACAAACAGTTCTACAAATCGTAGGTATTCTAATAGGTACTTCCTAATATATTTTTTTTAAATTTTAATTCCAATTGTTGAAACTAATGTAACTTCTACAAATAAACAATTTTAAATTAAATATTCAAAAACTAAAAAGATTAATTAACAGTTAACACGTCAACTAAAACATTTTTAAAAACATTGATTATTATATAAATCTATTGTAAACTATAATTATAATAATAACATATTAAGACTCAACAATTATAGTTGCATAAGAAAAATTAAATCAATAGATAAAAACAATAGTGAAAAAATGTTTGGGAGTCGAACCGTCATCTCGTAGATGCTCTTGGGTAATTCTAAATGGTTCTCCAAGTATAATTTAGGATGTAACAGATTTGGAAAAAACGAAAATCAAAACTTTTTCATTTTGACGGAAACAAATAACTCCCAAGTCTTCGGTGATCAATTGCTAAAAATATTCATGGGTACCTACGCATTTTTCACGGTGATAATGGTAAAAACTAAAAATCTGATCATAGTGAAATAAAAATTGTTCACTTCTCTCGATATATCAAATAACTGCTTTCTCTGAGGCTATATTATTATAGAAATTATAAGTACATGTATAGGTTACCTGGCAGTGGAGAGCCGAAGTGGTCAATTTTGACGCAGTTGCGTAAATTTTCAAAGGGGGTGGTGCCACCCCGTGACTGTGGCGCAGAATTACATGCTAAAGCCTGACCTCTTGGCTCTTTTGATCACATTTCATTAACATCATGAATTTGTTATAAGTAAAAATAGGATGGTGGTGGTGGTGGTAAGTACATAATTATGAAAATGCTTCATTTAAAATTGAAGTTCAGCCCGCCACTGTTACCTGGTTACGTACTTAATAGGTCATTTTTGGATATTACTTGAAGAATTTATCAACAAATAATTATACTACGTTATAAATGGCTTTTACAGTTAATTCAAATTGGGTTAATTTGAATTATATAATGATAAAAATGTACTTTGAAATGTTCAGGCATTACTATTTTAAAGAATATTATACAAGCAATGAGCATATTAATATGATGGATATTTTTTAATGAGTAAAAATTAATAGTTAGCAGCTATCGAGCTTATGGATTTTCAACTTCGGTTTGGTCATTGACTCTAAAAATATTTTTAGACCATCTGCTATTATTTATCAAAACTGGAAATTTAGAATTGCAAAAATAAATACAGAATATTCTGTTTACGTTAACTACTGAACATACTAATAGGTACCCGCGTGGTTAATATAACGAATAATTATGGTAAAAAAAACTAGAAAAGTAAGTGACTTAGATGATGGCGTGAAAATAATGGAAAATCCACAAAACCGCAGATAACCGTAGTTTGTTTATCATCGCAATGGTAAGGCTACAAACGAGTTGTGTACCAAACACGAAATAATAATAATAATTAAAATTATGGATTCCCATGTTTTTTTTAGGTTAAACGAGTTGTGCTCGGTAGATATCGTACAAATGTTTATACAAAAATAATTGTTGTTTGTCATATTCGAATATTTATTACTATGTAATATAAATTTAAAAATTTAAATTATTACACGTCATTAGGTAAATTTATATACAACAGGTTTTACATATTCAAACCGTGAAATTTGTCCATTACACTATTATGAGGTATATCGTATATCATATTAGCGGCAATATTGATATTTAGTCATTTTAATGAATTACTATAATCAATAATGACAATGAATATTTTGCTGATTTAATTACATCATTTTAAACAATGTCTAACTGGTCTCAGACAATGATTAAATATTCATATATTACGCTACAGTCATTTGTCATTATAATGAGTGTCTAAGTGTCTACGAATGCAAACATTCTAGCAGATAAAAATAATTATTATTACCTAATAGTTATAAAAAATGCAACTATTATTGTGCATTTTTTTTTTATAATCTAAATAAAAATAAATATATTTTATTATCTACCTAGTAATAATAATGTTATCATATAGTCAATATTATGAAATGTTTGATAGATGTTTCTTCTTAAATCCGTTATATACTTCGTAACAAAATCATAATGCTATCTATATTAAAACTTTCCCCGCACACAGCCAAAAATGTACTAAAATGTTTCAAATCCAAACAGTGCATGCTAGTAACTTTATATAATCTAAGCTCTAAACCTAAATCCATACCTACGTATAAACCAAAATAATGGTTTAGATAATTATTGCGATGACCGATAATTATTACTATATCGTGCATTTAGAACACTGCCAATAATGTATTAGGATTAGGGATCAAAATTTTTGAAAAAATAGGGAAAATTTGGTTTCATTTAATATTTCCGGAAAATAAACTGGGATTTACCGAGAAAATTGAAAAATTACATGGAAAAACATGTATTCCTAAAAAATTGAAAAAGTAGAATAAGCCTTAGGTACTATAGTAAGTTTTAGTAGATTATTTATCGGGAACCTTGTATCAAATTTTCAATCTTTTTGATCCAATAAATAAAATTTTATTGACATTAATAAAAAAACTAAAAAAATTTTTAAAATTGTATCGCTCCGCTCATAATCTTATATTAAAACTATCAAATACATACTAATAAAATAAAAATATATATTATAAATTTTTAAAAGAATAAAAATAATTAAAAAAAATCCTATTACATTATTATACATTTATACCTATTAAGAAATATAATTGTTTTCCAATAACGTTGTTTTGTAACGACTTAAGATTATGTGAAAAAAATATTTTAAAAACGTTAGTGTTCATCCCATATTTTCCTCAGGAATAAATATTGTTTCCGCAGTTAACGAGTTGTGTCCCTAAAAGTGATATGTAATAATATGTTGTTTCGTAAATTGAAATAAAAATGTTTTTATAAATTCAAATCGAGAAATGTATCCATTATATTATTATATAAATACCCAGGTATATTGTATAAGACTTTTACTGAATAAAATTCGATTCTGTTCATTATTATTATCGTGAAGAGATAATAAAGTGTGCGTGGAGCTACAACGATTGTCTTTGTACGTTTGTACAAGATAGCGAACTATATTATATGTATATACTATATACATATGAAACTATATTCGGATATTCCAATATCACTCATTTTCGACGAGATTCGATAAAAATGTAATACAATATGATACGAGATAGTCAGTCCAACATAATACGTTGAACGTTCACTGTGGAGCAAAATATGACAAGTGAGAAAAACAAAATGCTTTTGGTAATTGATGGTTACAAATTTTGTTTTCACAAATTATTAAAGTCCGATTTGCAGAAATTGAGATGTACTAAAACGTCATGTAAGTCTTTTATAAAAATTAATAATGTTACTGACAAAAATTGAACGCAATATTAATCATAATCACGAAAAACTTGAAACAATGTGTGCGAAAGACCATGCAAATTAATTCACAATGAGCTACATAAGGAAGACGTGGAAACACTAACTTTTTACGACGTTTCTCGAATTTATGATATTATGTACCAAGCTCGAGCTCATATTTTACCAAAGCTACCAAAATCCATTTGCAATGTTGATGAAATAATTGAAAATCTACAAATCATATCAAACCGAGGGGGAAATATGATATTATTGATAACGATCGTCAACATATTAATATTATTGGATTTTTCTGGTTTACGAATTTAGAATTATTGGCTAAATCAGAAATTCGGTTTATTTAAATTTTTTCCATTGTATAATTATTTTTCTTTTTAATTTAGGTAGATATATTAGTCATAATAATTAGCAAACAATATTTATTCTCGTGTAATAAATAAATAAATGTGATATTGTATAGACAAATTTCACCATTTAAACTTGTAAAAACAGAATAATTTACATTTTTCCCTAATGTGTGTAAATAATTAAAATTATAAAAATTACTTATTTGTCTAGTTATTTTTACTTTTTATTTTATATTAGTTTGATGAAACTCGTGTAACCTAATAAAAACCTAGGAACACAATTCAGTATTTGGGACACAACTCGTTCGCAGCCATTGTTTCGTCATATATAATATAACATAATCTATATTATTTATTAAAATAAGTAAAAATAAAACAATTACGTACTAAGCAAAAATTGAAATTAAACTATTTTTAAAAAACGACTCTCTTTTTCTCCGGGACCTACCCCTCTTTTTTCGTCGGTGCACAACTCGTGTACCCCTATTTTATAATTGTTGAGAAGTTAACAAACTCATTGTCAACTCTGGACCAGGCGCGGATCCAAGGGGGTGGCCAAGGGGCCATGGCCCCCCCCCGTAGACTGGTGGATTTTCTATTATATCTATTTTCGGCGGCCGATAAAATGTATTGTTTTGCCGATAGCGTTTCGGCCGTGTCCGTTTTCATCGTTTTTCATCGAATTTATTTTAACTTTAAATCTTATGTCCGATATGTTTTCAATAACTGCACCAATAAGTAGAATTTTGCAATCAAAAAGTCAAGATAAATTGTCGGCTTCTACATTAATAAATAATGTACTTGCATTACTTAATTGTTATAGAAATATTAGTATTGACTGTGAAGAAGTAATTGACGAATTTGCCAAATCTAAAAGACGAATGGATTTTGTTCCGTGATCATTTTTTAATATTTATTATATATTACGTATCATTATTAATTAAACAATTTATATTACTTATCTAATTATTTAAAAGACGAAAGGATTTTGTTCTGTGACCATTTTTTAATATTTTTAATATTTTTAATATTTGTTATATTTTATTATTAATTATTATTATTATTAATTATCTAATAATTTTATATATTTTATTGTACTGATAAACTGGGATTTAAATAATAATATTTGCCTATTAGCTTACATGGTATGTACAATGTTTTTATCAGACTTAGGCTGACATTTTATTTAAGATGGCCCCCCCCCCGTAAATATGTTCTAGATCCGCGCCTGCTCTGGACATTACGACATCCTGCGCCCACGTGAATCACGAGATCAGATGATCATACTTTCTAAAACAGTACGTGGCGTATGAATAATGACCGTACACAATGCATAAATATTTTATGGTCAATGTTGAAAGTTGAATGTTGATACGTAATTTGATAATTTCCTATAAATTAATTTTGGTGGTTTGACATGCCGGTAGTAGTTATTCGTCAACTGTCATACATTTTAGACGACTACTTAATGTTTGTCTATTAAATAATTCAACAATAAATATATTATCACTTGTACACCTATGAATGGTGATGTTCACTTACATCGTTCTAATTATACTATTAAATTTTCAGTATGACTTTCATGTTTTTTCGCAACACATCAAACGACGTATATCGTTTTTTAACGATTTCTGAAAACGAAATTTATAACCATTTAGGTATACAAAATATTAATGCTTTATTTTTTCCATTATGCATTACCCACATCGCTCATAATTTCATCAACTCGTGTTTTAGTTGAAAAAGAACGGCACGCAATTAGCATGTCTCATATCATAGACCGTAGTTCTTATATGTATTTGGAATGCATATGCGTAAATCAACTATGTTGGGCTGAGCATAGATAATATAGAATGGATAGGCCATAAGATTTCTCTGAGTTTTCCCAAATTATATTATATTTTCAATTCCATAAACAACTAACAAGTCATTTTTTCTTTTATTATTAAAAATGTCATGCATAGCCCTGCATGTGCGTCTCAGTATGAACTGCATTCTTCAGAGTTGCGCCACGAGGAGGTGAACTGGATTACACCCCAAACACTTTGTTCTTGTGATTTTTATTTTAGATCCTGAGCAAAGTAAAGGCTTTACTTTAAAGCAAAGAATGTATTGATTTTACAATGATTTGTGTGTGTGTGTGTGTGTTTTTTATGTGTATACGAATCTATATACGCGCCCCTTCCAGAAAACGTATGGGTGACGGGTGTAGTAATTTCGTGGAAATGAACGAAAACGCATTCCATGTTTCTAACGGCTACTCCCAGAAACTACTGAACAGATTTAATTAAGTTATATACTTATATAGGTACATAGACAAAGAGGGTATTTTATGCTTCTATTTTCAACCCCCATATAGGTTGCGATAGGGTGGTTCAAATATAAATTTCGTTTTGACTCACGAAAATCGAATAATCTTTTGTTTTTATATAGGGTTACAGAAATAGAATTTAAATTTACAAAATGTGTATAAACTATCCGAGCGTTGCTAAGGCATCTTTTAAATAAAACAAAATATATATAGTATTTAATATATTGTTTGTTATTCAAATGTACCTACGAAACAAAAGGCAATATCCTTGTGTTTGTATAGCTTATAGACTCAAAAACTAGGTACTCTAGTGATTTTAATGAAAGATTCAAAATTCGATAAATGTTGTCAAAATTTGAACTTTAAATGATTATTAAAACAATTGTGCCGTTGTTTTTTTAATATTTTTCAATTTTATGATGAATTTACATTCATGTATCTACGGTAATTTGTTTTAGAGTTACACCAAAAACGAAAATTTTTTTCTCGGCGTTTTTAAAAACTACTGGAAATTTTTTACTTTTGACCCCTCAAAGTACCAACTAGATTCACTCTAATATCAGAAAATATGCTTTATAAGAAAAATTAAGCATTTTACTGTCCTAAAAAGTAATGTAAAAAAATAAAAAAACACATAGTAAAACCAATACATTCATAGCTCCGCTCAGAATCTAAAATACCAGCGAACATTTGTTAAAATTTTAATAATATTATTATCAAAATAATTTTTTAGTAAGCTATGGATTGATAACACTTCAAAAGTCTTTGAATAGCTTTTACATATGTACCTTTTTTAAGAGTCATTTTATTGAACTATTAATAAATTAATAATATATTACTTACTATACTCATTTAATACGACGTATTAAAGTTGGAACTTGGAGAACAATGGAATATTTAATTTTTGATAATCCAGTGTAATAATTAATTTCCAACCGGCACGACTATTATTTTGATTATACAGTAATCGACATGTACATCAGTTGTGATATATGATTCATGGTATACTACAAAATACATATTATATTAGCTCGGGAAAAACTCTCGAATTTTTTTCTAACAATAAATGAATGGAAGATTTTTTTCGTTAATAAAACCCATAAAACAATAGATACTGGTGCGTATTGAAAATATACGCATTTTCGATAACTCGAATCTCAAGGGAATAAAAATAAATTTGACTGGTATATTTTTCGCGATATACGATGTATACCTCAAACACTTTCAAGGGGTAAGAACAAAAATTCGATTTATCGACACTCGAGTACTCGACTGTAATAGTATTATAAATTTATTTTAAGTACAAATACCTGTGCATATAAAATATTGTTTATGATTTACCTACAAATGAAATATAAAATAAAAACACGTGCCAACTAAAAACTGTATTTACAATCTACGCCACTGCAGGTTGAGATTAATACATTGCCGCAATGTTTTCCGATGCGCAGTCATGTACCACGCTAACAATATCACCTCATCCATTTTTAAGGCAGGATCTTGCACGTGTAAAGTAAATTAGCAAACGCCAGGAAGTAAGGACAGAGATTCGACATATACAACAGCAATCTGTGGATCCAAAAACCCTGTAATAACGAGTCGCAAGTTCACTCGTCATAGCCTGAAATATATTGAAAACCTGTCTACGACGACCTTGCAGACGCTTATTGAATATTATATTACTTACATAATAATTTATTATGATACATATTTCCCTGACAAGTGAATTTATCGATACCACGTTACTTTTATATGTTTAACTCCAGGGACTGGAACCAAATGCAAATGCAGAATTGAAACCGGAACCTAAAAGCTTATATGGAACAAATATCGAGTTAAACGGTAATTATTCATTTTGTTCTATATTATATTGATATAAAAGTATACTTATACTAACCTATATTATTATGTTTGTTTAGAGTTTCTCCTGAATTATTATTTTTTTTTTATTAGAACAAACGAATATATTATACAATTTATAGTAATTTATCCTGTGGTAATATGAGGGGGGATAAAAGTATACAGGACTGAAATGGCTTGATTGTAGGGAAAATCGAACGAACCTCCTTCATATTCTAGATTGCTTTTTTTTTATTTATTTTGTTGTTGTTATTGTTGTTTTTTAAATTTTGATTTGAATGGTTGGATGTGTTTTAGAAATAGCTTATAATTGTGGGAGGCTAGTGAATGGATGGTTGGAATTTTGAGGTCAGAGTGTAGGGAGAGATTGCTGACGTACCAGGGGGCATTTTTAATGAAGCGAAGCCAAATTGACTGGAACGATTGGAATTTTTTTATATTGGAAGTATTGACCGCTCAGCTGGCAATTTATATTTATATTTTACTTTGATGTTGGCTAATAGGTAATATCATTGAATATAATATGTTGTACAATATAATATACTGAATGGTAAATGGTAGTAGGTTTATAAAATAATACGTTCTTGAAAACTACTGGGAATTTTCTACTTTTATCTCTTAAAAATATAATTAATTCCATTTTTTCACGAGAAACCATCCCCAGTGTTAAAAATTGAAGCAATTTTCATATACACAGAACGAAAAATTAAATTTAAAAAAAAAACAATCATAATTTGTAAGAAAAATACATATTTTATTTCTCTGCTCAGAATGTAAAAAAGGTAGGTACCTACTATCGTTTGGTCACCGGTAGTATACAATTTATCAGCCTGCCACCAAACGACAGCGGCATATTATTACGTCCGTCGTGTATATAGCTGCTCCAATATAAACCGATGCATTTTTAACTCGACGGAAAACGCGGCGGTGGAATAGCCCCGGCCTTACGTAGTTAAGTCAGCAGTCTCTGTCATAATCTAAAATCTAAAATGTCAATACTCATGATTGATATCTTACGTATAGGTTAGTCTAGTTGTAATTATGGAAAAAGGATAAAACTGTCTTATTCTTTTATATGTAATTATGATAAATTAATAAGATTATTAACTATGCTAATGAAAACAATTTATTATAATATATATATATTCGACATTTTTGAAGCGGTATATAAAAAACACCACACCAGCTAGTAGTAATTTCACGTATCTACGGTCATTTGTTTAAGAGTTATGCCGAAAACCAAAATCGATTTTCTCAAAAACAGATTTTGCGTAAAAATTCCCGTTTTTCCTTAATTTTTCTTTTGTTTTTCACGGCGTTTTTGAAAACTACTGGAAAATTTTTACTTTTGACTCCCCAAAGTACCAATTAGATTCACTTTCCTATGAGAAAAGATACTGTTGAAGAAAATCCAAGCACTTTTACTGTCCTAAAAGGTGATGACAGATACAAAAATAAAATAAAAATAAAAATAAAACACACATCATTGTAAAATCAATACATTCATCGTTTCACTCAGAATCTAAAATAATGTTTTAAAAAACAGAATTACAATATTATAGATTATATACTAAATAATTCAAATATTATTATACTAAATTATTTCATCACATGCCCAATACTTATACATAATTTTATATGATAACGTTTATTGTTTATCTCTTTTAGTTTTTACAATAGAAATCTGTCATCTATATAAGTTATAACAATAACAAACTTATTTCCTGTTCAAATCGAATGCCGAATCAAACCCCGCGGGCTTCCTTATAGAGGCTTGTTTCCAAGTAAACCAACATTGCTTGTCCGTTCCGAACATTGGTTGCAGTACATTATTTTTATCAAATTGAAGTAATTTTAAAAATATTTGAAAAATTGTGACGGAGCAAATTTTATACTCAATTTTATGGCTCAATTTTTTTTGTATATTCCACATTTTCATGTAAGAAACGATTCGTACGTCAATTTATAATTTTAAAGGGGCTCATTGCAGCGGATACTTGTATTAATCTGTACAATCTCGCAAATTTCTCTAAAAACACTCGTTCATGGATATCCTTGACGTGTCAATTGATCTAAACAAGTTTCGTTTTATTAATTTAAATACTCACGTTTTATCATATAAATTTGTCCACATCGTGTGCTACAAATTATATTAATATATTATATCATGCTTACATATAATATAACTCAATCAATATAAAAATAACACTTTGTATACCGCAAATGAAAATTACTTGTTATTCATAATGATTATTTTTTTCAATGTAAGTAAGTATAACATCCTGATCACCCTCAATTTTTCATTTAAATATAAATGTATTCAAATTCTGATTGAATGAGTGCCCTGTCAAGATACAAACTTATATTTTTCAATTGAGATTAATTAGTGGAATTTTTTATAATTTGGATGTACCTAATTCAAAATTTGAATGAGTAATTTTTTAATTATTAAAATGTTTATACTAAGGATAATAATCCTTAAAAACAGAATTAAAAAAAAATATAAAACAAATGTAATATTGGATCTAGTGTTTATTATACTCTAACCATTTTTTACAAATTATAAATATTAATTACCAGAATTTTCAACTCATTGTAACTCCAAATCGCCCAAACACATTATCACCTAAATTATAACAAAAAGATAGAACAAAAATATAACCGGATATTTTAAACATATTCAGTTATATACCTTGGTGTATAAAAATTAATTTAAATAACAATTTAAGTTAAAAAAATATTTTATAATAATTAATAACTTAAACTAAAATACTAGAGACTGATAATTAACGTGTGATGAAAAGACATGATCATTTGTTGAAGAGCCATTCAGTTGTGGTTGTTTAACACATCCAGCGACTTCATTTCAGCAGGTGTTATATAAATTGACATACAGTTTGAAAACGTCCCATAGTTGTAATGGGCTATTACACCCTGTGATCTATATAGGCGATGCGCGATGGTCGGACGACATGGCTTCCACAGGGTGAAAGAGGTAGGGTATAACTTTTATAATTTTGAGTCTCATACTCAATCAATTAAATGAAAATGTCTAGGTTATAAGGTGTGAAGATTGTATAGGATGTTACAACAACAACCAGAAAACTACACTATTTTATCAAAATCGCCCAAAATATAAATAAAAAATTATTTTTAAGTGGACTAATTTACATTGAATTATTGGTAACATTGGAGTCTTCCGATTCTGAATTCGAGTGCAACAAACATACCTACAGTTCCGTTTATTTTAATGCTTAAATATATAACTTTTTCATTATTGAATAATATTTGTTTTAATTAAATTTATATAGTTTAAGTGTTAAACTTAAAAAAATATATATTGGAAATGATGTAACAACCAGACAACTCGAATTTGATGAGTGATAACTATCAACTTTAGGAATTTAATTTTTGTAGTTGGAAACACAAATCTTATCTTTGTTTGATTTGTATTTTTCACTTTAAATTTCATTTAAATACGTTCAATCCTTTTTCTTTCAGAAATAAGTGTATATTTGTTGATGTCATAACAGTCTACAACAGAAATTGTGTTCACTGTTACATAGGTACCATTCGGTGGTGCAGAAATAAGAATGCAGCGTCCCTCTCAAACAATTTCCGAAAATGAAAAAATTATGATAATATATTAATATTATTATTTTTATCGTCCCGCTCAAAAACTAACCAAATTTGAAATTATGATACATATTTTTCTGATGTGGTGCGATGTTTCCAATACAATTTACAGAAGAAACACAATAATCGAACTAAATCATTTAGTATATATTCCGATTTAGACGTTTGACATAATTTTCATTCAAATTTAAAAATTTAAATACCTGACGAGGATGTTCTGTTTTTGTTGGTGAAAGAGAGAGCTAAGTTTTTAAACTATGGTTAGTATTTGCCTGAAATTTTTTGTATTTTTGAAATCAAACTATGTTTACGTTTTAAATAATTTAATTAGCAGAATAATAATTCTGCCAACTTTTCATTTATCGTAAAATGCAAATTCGTTGATATATGTGCCTCTATCAGAGACTTCAATGTTGTTTGCAAATTGCGAGCGAGTGATATTATTATTTTACACACTGCGCCTGTACTTCTGTACGACTATATACCTATGTACTAGCTAGTCGTACTTGAACATTTTGTTCGAAATCGTTAACTCAAAAATGTCGTATGGCTACAAA
>NC_042496.1:36333147-36334488 GCF_005508785.2 Acyrthosiphon pisum
TTATAATTATATATCATATTTCATATATTACATTTTATTATTAATATGATAACACAAATAAAAAATACATTTATTATTAACATGATTATTAATGTTTATATTTGTTGTAATATAATTTTGGACTCCCCCCAAAGGGATATTCCTAGACTCGGCTAACCTCAAGAAAGGTTTATTTATGAATTATTTGTATCAACATATTGTAATGTTTGAAATCATTTTATTGAATTTAATATTTCTAAAATAATAAAATTATACTATCTTTATTCTTTATAATATATGACACTAAAATGTAAGTACCTATTGGCAGTAAATATATATGACAATCAAAACAATTATTATTATTATTATTATTGTTATTATTATAGTAAAGATTATACCATTCACTTTCAACTGGATATATTATATATTTATATACGTGTGATTGTGTTACAAGATTGATGTTAATTATTTCTTCTTGAAATAATTGAATATTTCTATCAATCCATATTAAAATTTAATAGATCCTAAAATTTTTATAATATCAAATAAAATTAATAAATTCTAAAAGCTGAATTTTTTTTTTGCTTTTTATTTAATTGAAATGTTTAGTTAAATTATCGTATCCTTGTTTCTTAATTATATAATCAAATACACATTTTGTAAATTTGACGTTTGTTTTAGGATTATTTGCATACATAAATTTATGTTTTTTAGAGCAAATTATATTATGAGTCTCCTCTAAATTCATCTGGCGACTTGTCTTAATAAATTTTCCTATTTCAACTTCAAATATTACTTCTTTCGTTTGTAATTTTTCTAACTGTAATAAAAATGTTTGAGTAAATAATTTATCGTAACATGTAATATTTAAAATGGGAAATTGTTTTATTCCTAACCTGTTCAAAATATTTTTATCGGAATGACCATTCCATACAACCAGTACATTAATACTATCACTTTTCAAAATATAGTTCTCTATATATACTGAAGTTAAACTATTAACTGTGGTTTTCAAATATTTACTTAATTGGTCTAAACATGCATCTCTCAATTCGGTCTTAAATGTCAATGTCCCCTTTATTTCTCTCATAGCAGCATTAAGCTCCAGGTCACTCATAGGTCGTACCTCCTCGTTGAGAGGCAATAATAAAGGTCTGCCTTCAAGTGTCCGTACCTTGAATTTGTCTAGACTATTCGAGATTGCGCCTGATATCAATACTATATTTGTCTCGTTTATCATAAAGAATTCAAAATCTACGATAACGAACTTGTGAATTAAATTACTATTCCGTTCACTATTATAATTGTTAATATTATTTCTGTCGTGAATATTTGACGTAATATTAATTTGATTATTAACAT
>NC_042496.1:36334588-36337910 GCF_005508785.2 Acyrthosiphon pisum
TACCATCACATTGAAAAACATCGTAATCTATATTTTCTATTTCTTCGTCCCTAACGAACTCCATACCTAATTGGATCTATAGATTGATGGATCTATAGATTTTACAGTATTATTTTTATTTGATAGCCCTTTAATAAATAATTCTCAGTACTCTTTCAACACATTTAATGACTTATTTCGGCCAGTGAAAATCCTTGCCAAAAATTCACGACAAAATTCTCATAATTATAGAGACCGTCTTTAATAAAATTCAATAAATCTAAACAAAATATTTATTAAACCTAATTCTGAATTTATTATTAAGCGTTTTACATAAAATATTCTCAAATATCTTAAAATAACACAAAAATCAAGATTTACCCGCAGTGCCGCAACTAAGGTTATTAGGGCCGGGGTGCCAAACCAAATAATAGGGCCCCTTACTTTCCAAAATTTTAGGAAATTATAGGCCTATATTAAACCCTCAAAATATTTCACTTATTATAATAATTTAATTATCATTAATTATCTCATTAATTATTTGATTATTAATTCAATTTAAATTATTTATTCTTAAATATCCCAAATGTTATTTTCTTTATTTTACAACAAACATAAATATATACACTTCACTAAAAAATATACTGTGGTCACTTATTAGTAATTACCATAAGAGATGGACGACCTTATATTACAACATTAAAATTAATTATAACTAAATACTCACACCGCGTTGGCTGAAACTTTCTATTTCTTTTACTGAATTGACATGTGTACTGCTTGTCTGCAGCAGAGTGGGTTACTTGGATCTTTGTTCTCGGAGTCGTTGCAAGCAGATCAGACTTCCAACAGTGACTCGACGTAAAATTGCCTCCGTGAAGTATGTAAAGTAGAAATCCAGAAAATTTTTCCAAAAATTTCTAAGATTTTTTTTTATTTTTAATTTCGACTTGAGTTCTTTCTTGTTGAATGGATCCTGTCCACAGAAACAATGCTGCGTGCCCAGTTGGCACAAATATTTGAAATTTGAATTGGATAGGTATGTACGTTTATTGAAAAATATTCTAAGTATTTTAATAATTAAGAAAATAAACTAAATCCAAATGAAAGTTACAATAGTGCAGTATTAGCGAGTGAGGTGATGTCGTTATTAGTTCTCCGAGTCCACGTCTCGTCTGATCTGTCCCTGCGGCTGTCGGGCTAGCTTCTGCTGAGAGCGCTGAACCCCCCTCCCCATACAAGCAATACGCATCTACCCATATATTATATCTACCATGGTCATAGTTTGCTTCCAGTTGATTGTCGTGAGCACGCGCTGCATACACCGGATGTCCCTTCGCATGTAGATAACATACTAGAGCTGTCGTCTCTGTACATACAACACATAATTCCAGAATAATTTACTTATACTTTAACTATTATTATTACGTGCGTTAATATTATATTATATTACACTCGAGTATTAGGTATAATACGAGTATATTAATATTCCTATTACTTGTAGTGTCCTACACAAATATTTACAAAATTATACATTATAATACATTTTATATTATATCATTAATATATTATTGTTATTGTATATATATATATATATATATATATCTATATTTCATCAATTGAAATAACAGAAATTTAAATTACGATGTATATGAATTTCAATATAGGTACTATTATAGTCTATAGACTAATAAATTAAACATTTTAGTATAATTTATGATATATAACAGGGGTGGGCAACTGGTGGCCCGCGAGCCTTTTTTATCTGGCCCGCGCTACATTTTCAAATTACTTCATATAATTTTATTATACTATTATTTTCGAGTTTTGTAGTATTTATTTTAAAAATGTCCACTAAAAAGCAAAAAAAATAAATTTTGAAGGACCTTTTTAACATGGTAAAACACGGCTTGCGGGTGTACACAAATAGGTGGAAATCGGGGGGGGGGGGCTTAAGGGGACTGTGAACCCCAAGTAATTAATATAAATACCTCTTAGTGCCATGTATTTATGTACACATGAAACAGGGAGTTACCAATTATGTAATATTCGCATTTAGAATTACTAATAACGGATTTCACATTTAAGGACTTATTGGAATCGTCAGGCCCTTAAAGGTTACAAAGGTACAGTTGATGCTCTGATCACTGGAAGAGATCCACTCTACATGGCGTTCATGCTTAATTCCTTAATTACTTCTTCTGGATCAATTGTTATATTTTTTATTTTTTTTGTTTCTATTTTATCGACAATGGAAACTTGTTTATGGTCAAGTATAGACAAAAAATAACTTTGAAAGACGAGTAAATAGTAAATATTAAAATAAAATAACAAAACTCCACACGAATGATGAATGCAATATCAGTATCTATATCACAATATCAAATTATGAATTATATTGTGTAAGACTATAAAAGTCGAATGCCGATTGCCAGTAGTTGTACCGTCAACGGTTAAACTTCGATTAAGCTTAATCAGCTGATAACAGATATTTAACCGAGCAAATTCGGCCGATTAAACTCTGGTTAACTTTAATCAGAGATGGTACAACTGGCCATTATGTAACTTGTAACCGATGTCCGATTACCGATTACGGAATAACGACGAAACTAGTAAAACTAGTAAAACTAGTAAAGACGAAACTAGGAAAGTCATTACGAAAATTCCGATTAAGTGTATAAATCATTATTAAGTTATTTTGTTAGTTCAATACTTCAATGGGACGATAGTCTTCTAGATAAAATAATCTGATAATCATCGAGCGTCGTCGATCCACGATAAAATAATACTCTTATCACTCTTATCACTCTTATCATTTTTCGGACAACTGCCAGCTTGCCGAGGCATATTTTGATATCAATAATAAAAAAAAAAATTTAATTATTAGATAAAGTAGTAGGTACATACGTAAATGTAGTTTAACCAGTCTTAAAAAAAAAAGGTACATGGGGAGGGATATGACACCCAAATCCTCCCCGTAATTACGCAACTTTGCTGAGCATTATATGCTCATTACACCTATAGGTTCCACTGTATACTAGAGCCGCTCGCAATTATTTATTTCAACAAGAAAATTTACAAAGTTCGACATACTAAAAATTATGTGTCTTATCTTCAACATTTTACAAGTATTCTAAACAGAAATTATTAAGTTATTAATTTTAGATTCTGAGTGGAACGATGAATGTATTGATTTTACAATGATGTGTGTTTTTTTTAAATTTTTTTTAAATTTTTTTTGTGTCTGTCATCACCTTTTAGGACAGTAAAAGTGCTTGGATTTTCTTCAACAGTACCTTTTCTGATAGGAAAGTGAATCTAGTTGGTACTTTGGGGGGTCAAA
>NC_042496.1:36337960-36338986 GCF_005508785.2 Acyrthosiphon pisum
AAAAAAAAAAATTTTTTATGAATTTCTACTCGAAATAATTTGCAAATTTTCGTGATTTTTCCATATTTGTCATTTTTTGAACTTTAAATGCTTATAAAAAAAAAACTGTGATTAACGATTTTTAATATTTTTCATCTGCCTTTGAAACAATATACTAGGAGCATTCTATTAAATTTTCAAGCTTTTTTATCCAACAAATAATATTTTATTGATATTTTTAGAAAAAAAACTAAAAAAAAATGGAAAATGAAAATGTCCGTAAAGAGCTCAAAATAAATCAAAATATTTTGAAAATGTTATGGTGTATAGAAATTGCTAAGATAAACATTCAGTCAAAATTTCATATATCTACGGTCATTTGTTTTAAAGTTACACCAAAAACCAAAATCGATTTTCTCGAAAACAGATTTTGCGTAAAAATTCCCGTTTTTCCTTAATTTTTCTTTTGTTTTTCACGGCGCGTTTGAAAACTATTGGAAAAATTTTACTTTTGACCCCCCAAAGTACCAACTAGATTCACTTTCCTATCAGAAAAGGTACTGTTGAAGAAAATCCAAGCACTTTTACTGTCCTAAAACGTGATGACAGACACAAAAATAAAAAAAAAACACACATCATTGTAAAATCAATACATTCATCGTTCCACTCAGAATCTAAAATAGTCTGTGATAAAAATTAAATTAAATTCCTAAGATTTTACTAACTTATAAGTTATAATCAACGGAACGGTCGTAATTATGTAGTAATCACGGACTAAGATAGTCTTAGTCCGTGGTAGTAATAAGTAATAATAGTAGTAATAATAGCCGCATGGCCGCATAGGTTGTTTATCAATTATCAGCAATCGTTCGCGTTGCGTAGCGCATTGTCCCGGTTTCAATGAAATGACGTATTATTTATGTGACTTAAACATTTTCTACGAAGCACCTCTTATGGATATTCCGACTTTATTTGAACCCTTAAATCCGCCATTAGTTATAATATTCTAAATTAAAAAAGGTGGGTAAGTGGATGTCGCTCTGCTGT
>NC_042496.1:36339036-36340044 GCF_005508785.2 Acyrthosiphon pisum
TAATCGAATGTCTAGTTATCAATCATCACTGTATGCACATCTTTGAGGGATAGGGCATTCGGGTATGGCAGTTGGATGCATCATGCATGTAACGTCGCATGCCCGGTTCTTTTGTGCGTGCAAAAAGAATAAATGCTTAACGAAAACGGTAATTGTGTGTCTAGCTTTCAGTTCTCAACCGGTACAAATTTGTACGTGTGCTGGGCGTACCTCCGAACGTCGATAGTCTGATATTGCATTATTTGTATTATTGTAGAAGAAAATGTTAAAGCCGAATGAGTAGTATACATTTGTATGTTCACAGTCTACTTTTTGTGTCACCACGGTAATTTCACACCGTTCAAGGGAGGATGTCCCCCTTGGACACAATAATTTTACCGTGTAAAAATTATGAAGAATTTGTACACTTTTTACACGGTAATTTCACACCGTTCAAGGGAGGATGTCCCCCTTGGACACAATAATTTTACCGTGTAAAAATTATGAAGAGTTTGCACACTCAAAGTCAGTTTTGTCCAAATATTTATAGTGTACATGCTAAATGGTTTTTTTCTCAACAACTAAAAAACTGAAATAATAATTACTATATTCGCATTTTTTTTTTTTTTATTTATTTATGTTGGTTGCACTGTAATTTATATAATTAATAAATGTCTGTTCTTTTCAAAAATTTATATTCTTTAAAGTTATAAGTTGATCATTTTTTATATTCAGTTATTAATGATCCATCGTTTAGTCAAGTTGTGTCTCATTTTACTTTATTTTCTAAAAGTTTCATTAAATTGTTTTATAAGTTATTCAATTTTTTCAAAAATGAATTTTCAAAAATGCCCTAATGATTTTGAATCCTTAGTTTATCGTATACGAAGTAATCCGACTGTGGTTCATCCAAAATTTTCTTCGTTTTCATCAAGATTTAAAACATTCAAATTATTCCCGTCAAATACTTCTCAAAATAAATATACATTGTCCGAATGTGGCTTAAAATATTCAGGAGTGGATGATGTC
>NC_042496.1:36340094-36340597 GCF_005508785.2 Acyrthosiphon pisum
TATTTTAGTTATAATGTATAGAAAATACATACCTAGTCATTACAGCTCACAGTTATAGCAACATTTTTAAATTTTTAAAAATTTTTATTTCGGGAACAATAACCGTCGGGAAAAAGTCGTTCGGGAAAAAAGGTTTCGGTTTTTCGGATTTTCTGATAAAACGACATTCGGGAAAAAGTTCATTCGGGAATTTCGATTCGGGAAAAACGGCGGGTACCCTTTTTTATACACTGTACGAAACACGTCTAATACCTATTTACGTAAACGAGTAGATACTTTACGTTTATTTGCCCTTGACGAGTTCGCATTTTCTCCAAGGAGAACTCATAGCCATATTTCGCCGACCGAAACGGGAACGCTGCGGAAACTTGCGCACATGCCAAAATCTCGTTTAATAAGAATAATAAATAACTATGTGTATATAGGTATGTAGGTAACACACAATAACGATCATGTAGCTAGTGGTAATATAATCGTAAAATGTATATAAAAACGGGTTTCCG
>NC_042496.1:36340697-36357489 GCF_005508785.2 Acyrthosiphon pisum
ATTACTTGATTTAGTGCAAATTTGAACATGATGGCAGACAGAAAACACAAATCATTGTAAAATCAATACATTCGTCGTTCCACTCAGAATCTAAAACTTTTTATTTCGCATAACGTACCAATATTTCAATATAAAATTTCTTTAACTAAAAAAAAAAGTATTTTTATTTATATTCAAATACATTTGAAAGGAATATTCTAATACGGATTTCAAATACTAATGTGACACCAATTATTTAAATACGTATTATGATTTCTGAATACAATTATTGAAAAGTGTCCATTAGGCGTATGCCAGGTCAGGTTAAACAATAAACATAAAACATTATATCAATTTTTTAATATATTCTATAGTAATGTCTGATATCGAACTGTAAGGAATTGATGAATCTATATTTTACAGCCCAAGTGTAACATCCAGTAATTGTATATCATAATGTTTTGTCATTTTATAAATTACCATTAACGATATGTACATATATATCAAATATGATTTCAGGCAAGGTAATACCAATTTATGCATATTTTTCTGAGCCTCGCCAGACGCCTAATTTAATTGTTAGAAGAACCGAAATCGGAACCGATAATAATTCGAGAACAGGTTTTTCGGTATAGATTCTTTTTGCAGGACAGGATGACGCAATCAGATGCTGCCGTGCTGGCGTCAGTATAAATAGGTAAAATGTGCCCAACTTTAGTTGCCTCCCGAAGTCGAATGGTCAATAATTTTTACACGAATTGCCTCCCAACTATATACGAGTTGCTTCCCGAAGTATCCTAAATTTTACAGTAAAAGAAAATAGTCTAACGCTAGTTGCCTCCCAAGCTCACTCAATTTAAGCAATATCTAATGATTTTATGTAAATCCCATTTCGTATAAATATTGTGCCTCTATATTTTTATAATAAATCTTATAATTAAATAATTAGGAATTTATATCGTTAAACGATATTTTAATTTATCTGTCGGGAACTCATCGACTATAAATTCAAGCTTTGCTTTTTGAAGAAGTATCTAATCATATTATTATACATAAAATGTATTTTTATGTAATCTTTGTGTATTATGAATTAAATATTATTATAATTATCTCGCAGTCCTGACTGCGTGCAGTGTGCTCGTGGCTATGGCAAATTATGTTTTTTTATTTTAAATCATGTAAAAACCCTTCTAAATTATATTTGGGCTCGGCTAAAGAGAAAATTGTAGATAACTTATATTTAGATTATTTATTTTGCTATTTCCTGTACATGTTTACACGATCGAGCCGAAGATCTCTGAATTTTGGAACATTCATCGTTGTCACACATAAAGCTTCCGAAATATTATATAACTCGATATATTGCACATTGGATGACACCGTTATAGACTGTATCTGCAGTTGTGTGACCTAATTAAAAAAGAAAAAACCCAAGCGTTGATAAAAAAGACCATATTACACTGATTTATTTTTTATTTATCCGGAGCCAATATACAAAATTATATATACCTACCGGATACAAGCGTGTTTGAAGAACGGAGATTGAAATATTGTCGAGTATCTCTGGAAACAAGAAATCGATCGAAATATGTAGGTAGGTATACACGTTATTCTCTCTACGCATAAAAATCAAAATAAATTATTATTTTATTATCATAAAAAATGTTGAAGTACAATATCATGTAATTGAATTGAGTTGAAAGGAGAAAAAAATGTAAAATCGTCGCTTTTCGACATTTGAATAAATTTCATGATTTTGATTCAAAATATCAAAATACGGATTATTTATTACTTTGTTTTTTTCTCTAATAATATAGGCACTTACATGCATAAATCTGCTATAATATATATATAGGCAGTTGATCTATCATTTACGTTTTTACGCATATGGACTACCTAACAAGTGTTCAAAAATATGCAAAACATTTTCATTCCTACTTGAACTTTTCCGGCAAATAATTTCAACGATTATCATTTATCACATTTCATCATAAATTCGGGGAAATTTACATAGGTAACCTTGTCAAGATTAGACCGCGTAGCAACCATAATTTGTATTTATATTAGCCATCGTACAAATAAACAGATATACTTAAAATATTATTCTAAAGGCGAGTCTAACACTGTATAAAGTCCTGTTTGTCTGCAATTTACCGAAAAAACAAGTAAACCAATTTATCAAACGTAAAATATTGACCACATTGCCAGAACTTGAGTCTAAGAATTGTTTTGAAAAACTATGTTCAATATATGTGTGTAGATAAATAATACGACTACACACAGACGTCGCAATTACTTAAATAACAAAAGTGCCGACAACTTGATTAGTTCTAAATTCGAAGTGTTGTTCTATATACTTATATACGTCGTAAATTGTAATCATAAACTTTAAATGTCTAACATTTTTATAATAATATTATGTTCCCCGCGATGAAAAGTTGCTTTTATGCTTTTCGAATTCAACAATAGGTACCTTCATATAGAGGTGTCTACATAATATAATATTAAACACCTACCAATCAAAATACTTCTTTCCTAATAATTCTCATGCGTTTGATGAGTAATAATGTAAATATTTAAATATCACTTGAATCGCCATTTTCCAGTAGAAGTCACACGGTTCTAATTCATCACTTTTTAATACGAATAAGTAACACACATATTATACACTACCTATAGTTTTTATGTTAATGATTGAATGATTCCAATGTTTTAAAATAATATAAATTTATTATAGAAAAATGTATTTTTTAATGATCAAAATAATCAACATTTATTTATTAAATATAATATCGAATATCTTAAGTCTAAATAAAATTTGTATTTACATATTAATTTAATCAACTGCTACGTTTTATATTTTAATTAGTGTGTGTGTGTGGGGTGGGTGGGGGTAGATTCTCACACAATCACAAGGGAATTTAATGGGCTGGTACTTCTTTTAAACTATTGTTTCATAGAAAAATCATTCTACCAGCTAGTTAAAGGCTTAAGGAAAGAACCCATAACTAAGAATTCAAAAAACCTCAAATGTTGCACAATTTCCGGTGTTAGCATCGATTGTATCCATCGTACAACCATGTAGTAATATAACGAATTTACACTTAACAGTTTACGCTTAGGTTCTTAATTTGTAATATTATAGAGTTTATTTGAATAAACCTGCAGTTATAAAACTTAAAGGTAACATTATTTTTATTGTTTTTTTTTTTAAGGTTTTTTTTAATCGATATTTTAATTATGAAACGAGTTACCTATTACTTGTTTTAAAAAAATAAATTAACATACCAAAAAAACACAGACAATGTTACCATTTAGGATAGATAATAGGTCGATGCACTCTATAATAATCAACAACTTACTAATAGGTAACAAAACTGAAAGTGAACTTCTGAGCGTAATTTTTTAATGTTATACGCACGTCTTGTAAGACAGAGACCACAAATGCAGATGTGACCTTAAAATCCCGCTTATGAAAAATTTAATTTACGATTACAATATATTATAATATTGTGCAGAAGGCAACTGAAAACCACTTAGCTTATTCTTCCCTTGTAACACAGCAGTCCAACTTCTCTAGAAACTGACTTTTGTGAAATCATCCAAAAGATATATAGTTGTGAAAATAGTTCAAATAACGCTTAATAATATGTATATTGTATATGTATGATAATACATAATATGTACATATATAGTGTATGGAGAAACCACAAAGGTTTGTTTTATTAAATGACATTTTTTTTGTTCACGTAAAAAGTTTTTTATCGATTTACCGACATGAAAGGCAAACGGTTTAAAGGGCTTTCATATTATTATTAAATATTATGTGTATAGAACTTTGTTTTAATCTTTTATTTCATTTTCCTAACTCGGTTTTGAAAGTCAACGAGTAGAATAAAAATTACCAAGAACAAACTAGTAATATGACCTGCAAGTTTGCCTAGTTTTTAACCAATAACACATGTTAACCTCTCGATACCTAGTATAGCTGGTAACGTGTAGATAATATCAAATAGCATCATACCTTGTTCTTAAAAAAGTACAAACTTGACATTAATTAATTATGTAAGTGAATACACCTCTGAAGAAACAGCAGTAAATACTTACGGTATGGACGTCCCGATGCATACAAGTTTCCTCCCAAAATAAACGATTTTCCTCCCATTATCTTCATACACAAACTGGTTGACAAACACAGGTAGTAGCCTCGTATGATCAGATAGTTCATAATTATAATATACGAGTTGTCTCCCATATAGACTTAAGGAGTGGTTCATAAACTTCACTAAAATATACCGTGTAAATAAATACTAATAATAATATAATTAATTATTTATACCCAGGGGCGGCTCCAGGGGAGCTCTAAGGGCTACGGCCCCTCCCAATACTGTATTTCTAAAAAAATGTGTACTGTCAAAACAAAATTACAAAAAAAAACATATTACAATATCAAAAGTTTTCTGAAAGTTATTACATTACCCCCCCCCCCCCCCAACATGTCTCTGGAGCCGCCTCTGCATATACATACACAACAATTATAAAAATACAGGTAGTATTACTGTAACATATTAATATAATAAAAATGACAAATTTAATAAAATCATGCAATGAGTATACCGCGAATGTTGAAAATCAACTAATGATAATCGGTCACTTAAACTAGTTACTACAGCACACACGACCTCGACACGATATCGGCTTGTTATACAGTAAGCGCCCAAAAGTACAAGCTATAAGTAAAAATTGTAATCGAAAGATTGTTGAGGAAAATTATAGCATTTTAGTCTTTAGTTTAAGTCGAGTATTTTTTTGGATACGTACACATAATAGGTAGATAAAATTTACTTAACGGTGGGTGTTACGCTGAAGACGCGACCAAACAAAAGTGCTTTAATTTTAAGATATGCTTATAGAAAATTTATTTCGTCTCTCATGTAAGAATCGGAATCACAGCTTTATGAATGTTATTATAATATTAAATTACAATATGTAGAGAATGGATTATTATTATTGAACTATATGTATTTATAATTTAGAGTAGGTAGGTATTATGCGTTTTTATAGTATTTATTATCATGCAATTTTTACTGAATAGTATAATATTAGGTACTTGGATTTTAAATTTTTACACGAGTGCAATTAATAGCACAAAATTACTTGAGAAAATATTTTAGCAATACGATAAAACTTCTCCTGTATTATATTTATTTCCGCTTTTGTCTTAGGAATTTTTATAAACCTAGGTCTGAGGAATTGCAATTGCAATGGTAACATCACGTACGCTTAATGATGCTGTTCTTACATCGACAAAATCAACAGCGGTAATTGGAAAATTACCAACAGTATAGCGGAAAATCTTAGTGTCAAAAATAGCTTGTTAATGGATGACACAGCACGATTTCTAAATTGATTTTAAAATAAAATTACGTCTATAATGTATAATTAAATTTACCTTTCCGACTGTGAAGATATATCACCATAAATGTATCTCAGAACCTCCAGGACTACATATTTGGATAGACTGAATCTGATTCTAAAATCGTAATCGTCCCAAAAAGCAATATGGTCGATTGTTATTCTAAACGTATAATGTACGCTGTACACTCGTCGTTGAAAATATTAAAAATAAATAAAAATTGTCATTATTATTGTCCATTGTAAAAATAAAGAATAATTATAGACACATTAATGTTTAAAACAAATTATAACAAAGAGATAATGTCTAAATTCGTTATCACAACGAATTAGCTATAATCATAACAATGATATCATTATAGATCAAATTATCACGTATAATAATTGAAAATCATAATTAATTCAAATGAAGCCTAATTATTAATAATATCATATAAATCAACTTATTCGTTGAAATATAACCTCTAAAAAAAAGTACTGAATAACTTCATAATGATTTATTCATCAAATAAGATTTATTCTGACATTAAACACCCAACAAAATTACATATTTTTGTTTTTTGGTGAATACATTTGGTAATTCGACGGATAAGATCGATTGAAAACTTAGCCTTAAAAAGAAATAGAGTTTATTTTAGCGATAGAGACAACGTCAAATTTATTCAGATTAATTCAGCCAGAATGAAATAGATTTATTATATCTTCGGTGCTTGGTCAAAACATGTTAAGTCAAAATTATCAACTTTTCAGGAAGAATATCTAAACATTCATAAGTCCTCTGTGTAAATCCATTTTTGTTCATTTTTTATTGGAGTTTATTCAATTATTAATATTATGATGGGTATATTTAATTTATTTTATTTATTTATTTATCGATAATGTTTTCTATATATATATAAAAAAAAACCTTTTTTTCTTGTCTAATAAAAATATTTTCTGTAGTCTAAAATTTAAGTTTTGATTTTGATTTTGTTTACTATGTTCTGTTAAAATTTAAAATTTATATATATTTAGATTATGTTATTTTTATTTTATTTAGCAGTAACCATAACTCCCTATCTCCAACACAAGCTGTATAAGCTTACAGGAGGTAGGTTAATCAATTCTTGTTCAATTTAATGTTGTTGCATAAAATATGTTTTTTTTTGATTTCTAAATAAAAAAATTAATTAATTAAAAATAAATCATAAAAATAAATTATTTTAAATATTTTCATGATTTTTGGGGATTTAAATCATTTAGATTTTCTAGAAAGAAGGACTTAACTCATTTTGATTTTCACTTAATTCTCTTTGATTTTTCATATTTTTAATTCAAATTAAAACAAAATAATGTTGTTATTCTCAAATGTTTTATAGTCTGTCTTTTACGTTCATGAAGTTGGCCCATTTATAAGTACTGCAATTTTTTTAAAATCTATGCCATTATTTTGCAAGTTATTTGCTAGTCTATTTTCAGAATTTGCAAGTCCAAAATATAAATAAATACAAGTTTTTCCCCTTGTTTCATTTTTAATTTTCTTTTTTTTTTAATTAGTAATTATGTTTAATTTTTTTTGTTTGGTTTCATTTTCGTTTACCTTTTTTCAATATTGCAATTGCGTACGTTGCACCTACCTTTTTGCTACCGTTGTTTATACAACCGTCAAAATATTTTTGTAAAATAAATAATTTTAGAATGAACATATTATTACTCTGCTCTGATAAAGTTTGACCAACGTTATTGTGACTAATATTTACAGTCTAATACTTTTGGATATAAAAAATACATGCTGATTATCATATTAGATTTCTTCACATGTCACACATCGACATCGGTATTTTATAGCTTAAGATCGACTGGTCATTGGACAAGTTCTAGTATTAGTGTTGGTGAATAATTATAGTGTGCAGGTATATCGGTGGTATCAATTAATAATTTATTTGACCATGAAGAATTCATTAAAAACTATAATATCCGAACGTGGGAATGAATTATTTGTACCTAGTTTCTTACCGTAGAATACATTGTTTTATAATATATTGTAAAGACGGTTCGTTAAAATAATAACATTATTATGTTCCAAAAAAAGTTATTATGCCAGCATTATAACCGATGCCAACCAATATTCCGAGTTAATACGGCAACCGGTGGGCACAAAATAGTCGAAGATAAAATTGCAAAAGAAAATCCAATGATTCGATTTTTGTACGCAATCGTAATATTTATATTAAAGGTCAGAATATCGTACGAAATCGTTCTACCTACTAAGAGGGACAAACCTGCGCAATCGTACATCACCGACTTTTCTGTCTCGCCGACAGTGCTCCACTGCGAGAGGAAAATTTACACTCAGGCCGCGATCACCTTTTTTCGTCGTTAACTCAGCCCAGAAAAAGCAGATAATCAAAATGTCGATTTTAACCTCAGCCACGATTATTTTTCCAAGTCCTTTCAATTTTCATGCACAACAATACATTATGCGGTATCCACAAAACACAATTCAACTCATCCGAATAATATAATATGCTCCGCGATCGGTGAACTACAACGAATGCAAACCGAAACAGTGAAACTTACAATTAAAAAGCGGTTCATTCGTGTCAATATATTTTTATTATTACAACTATAATAATATAGAAAACTAGAGAAAAGGAATTATTAGGGTTTGCGCTTTAAAAATAACGAATTTTAGCAGTATATTAAATACGTGCGTACCTACATATGGATATTACTATTTTTAAATAAATAATTAATACATTTGAGATTAAATACATTTTACGTACAGATTTATATTATTTATAAATATAACGAATTTTTTCAAACAAATAAACATTACTTTACTCATTTACAAAGTAATTCAGTGATTGAAATAATGACTTTAAACATTTTTGGATTACCAGTAAAAAGTAATATATTAGAGAAATTTATTGAATATATAATATAATTTAAATAAATGGAAATGGAGAATAAAAACAAATTTTGTGGATGAGTAGACGTGATCAATAATGAAAATATGATTCTCAAAAATAAAAATAATACCTATACCCATAATAGTTAAAAAAAATCAGGGATCAGGTCAAATATCACCTTTCTCCCCTTTTATTTGATGTATTTATAAATGGTAATATAATATACAATATTATAGTCTATTCAAACAATTACTCTAATAGATTCCTTTTTTTTGATGATGCAAAATTGTTTAAAGCTATTAATTCACTTACTGACGCCAATTATTCTCGTCTAATATTATTTGTATTAAAATAAAGCACTCTTTATGTACTTTCTTTGATCACTATTTCTATGGAAGATAAAAATTCTATTAAATTTTCTTGTAGACTAGTCTACAGAAAATCTGAAATTAATGTTACATGCAAAAATCCGTTTGGAATATTTGTCCAATACATTTCTGGAAAATTATGAAAAATCGCCAAAAACTAGTGAAGAAAAATGTTAACATTTACAACAGCAAATGAAATATCGTTACCACAATAAGCGTGTAATGTAATATTGCATTGTGCGATATTATACGGGATTTTTGTATTACTTTGATTGGTCCGAATTACGCGACCTGCAAAAAAACAGAAAACACGTTTTATAAATAGGTATATTATAAATATAAAGCAATTATTTTAAACGAATGTTGTTATTATGCCATTGATCTGTGATTATACCACGAGGTTCGAACACATTTAAAATGTATATTATTAAACAACTTTCGATGGAATTGCTCACGCCATGCCATGACATGACGATGATAATGAATATTTAACAATCTTACAAAAGCATCCTTTTATATTATAATTATCTCCGCTAGTTTAATAATAGCGATAGATACTGCAAAACTCCAACACGCGAAATCAAAATTGTGGCGTCTAAGTTAATATTGAAATTTAAACTTTACACCATGCGTCAAAGGGATTGTCTCTTTTTTGAGAATCATACAAGGGACTTGGTCCGACAAACTTAAAAAATTTGAACGGAACGCTTCTTATCCCATATTTTTATTATATGGTCCCGTTTTAATCTCGTTATATCCACATTATTATACTCAATATGCGTAAATGAAAAATATATAGATACACAAACGAAACAAATACAAAACAATATTTTCATTGTTTTATGTTGAACTATTATTGCAATCGAAGTTAATAGTTATAAATTACAATCAACAGTGTTTGTATGATCAACATCAAGTTACGACGTGAACAATTTAAGACATATCGTATTGCATATTGTACAGTGTGATATCGTGTGTAACCATCGAAGTTGATTGGGTCCAGCCATCCAGTATCCTAAGTCCAGGAATTAATATATGTGGCGGAGTCGATAGGTTATTTTAAAACTACCTATACAATGGCGAAATCAATATAATGACGGAATCGACGCCAGTTCAAAAACCCTAAAAATACTGGAAACCAGAATTTAAATATTTTCAAACAGCCAGAACCCATATTTTTAAATAACAAAAATCTGGTTTTACAATGATTATTTTGGGTTTGCATCCGTCGCCGGCGCTCAATTTATGCACTATAAGAAGTGCATAAATGCTTACTGCTTTGACTTGCTTTTGTTTTGAGCTATAAAATCCAGGACCGGAACCAGAACCGCATAGTGAAACAAATTATGTACCTACCGGAACCGCAAAAACCTGAAGGTACCCACCAGTTCCTGATTTGAACATGTAAACATCTATTAGCTATACTTCTGAAATATGTTCAGTTTGTGCGGTAGGTGTTATTTATTATTTTTAAAATAAATCTCATAATCTGTTACGCAAGAAATAATGATAATAATAATATTACGACGTATACTATTATAAATGTGATTTACTAATAATGTATTGCGCTGCACTTATTATAGGTACCTACTTATGAATTATAATGCATGCCCAAAACGTGAGATTCCAATAATATACATGTGCGTGAACGAAATGTGCCCACTCATTTTCTTCAACGTCGAGTGTCGTGAGTGGCCAAAAAAATGTGAAAACATTACCTACAGATGTAAATGAAAATATGACGGTAATATTTTAATCGTCGCAACATACGAAATGTGCAGTCTGTGCAGACTATATTTAAAAGCAGAATTTATGTAATAAGCTAAATGAATAATATTATCATTCAACTATGATATCCTTCTATATATACCCCCACCCGTCTACACATCGCTGAATACGAGTTTTTCATTGTTCGAAGAAGTGTTGCAGCCTGCACACCAGCGAATGTCAATCTTTTGAGCAGATCCTCTGTCTTCGACCAGTAGCGCACGCAGGATTTTAGTTCGATTAGGGTTTTACCTGGGTAAATAATTTATATTATTTTTTTCTAAACAGTTTTTAATTTTAATATAACAAATTATAGCTAGTTTCAAATTTAGTCTACATATACAGTGTTTAAACGGGTTATCTATAGATCCTATTCGAGCCGTAATAAACGTGGTAACAATCGATGGACGATGATACACCATCGGTTATGTCAGACGTTTAGCAATGTTCTAAATCAGCCAAAAAAAACTGTAGGTAACTTTGATTATCGACGTCTTTGTCATATTCAACAGTTTATTTTATAACTATTAAAAATGACCAACAATTGTTCTATGTGTATCAAAATAATGGTAAATAAGATTTTTTGGGGAAGAAAAGAAATTTCAGGGGGGAGGGGGTCAGAACCATAGAACCCTACCCCTGCGTACGCCACTGTCTTCGACTCATCTAAAAATCTAAAATGAGTGCCCATCAGCTTTCATAATATGTATTTAAATTTCGTCTGAATAAATCGATATTATATATTGCATGCCTATATAGCCGGTATACGTAATACCATGCATTTTTTTAAATATGCACATTCGTATAGTTTTGGATAGAAAAAAACGCGATGCTATATTTTAAAATAAGCGATACCTACACGTTTTATTTGATTTCATAATTTACCTGTAAGGCGCGGCGTGTGCTGTGTGTGTATTAAAATTTCAAATCATTGAACTCATCATTGTCCGTATCATCGACGATGCAGGGTTGTGATGTATGGTGTGCTCGAATGAGTTGGTTCAGGATAAATATAATATATAATATAGTTATAGTAGACTACGTACTCGGCGATGGAAAATTTATTTTATTCTACAATCATTATACTACTGCAAAAATATTTATATAATTTAATATTGTTGATCATTTAATATGTGTATAGTAAACAGTCATATAGTTAATAATTAAATTGATTTTTATATTTGATAGGCATTGAATGTTATGCGATATTTCTCGCAAGTCGCAGGTAGTTTTGAATTTATCGAATTTCATAATCATTACAGATGAAATAAATAAATTATAATCATATTTTTTTTTTTTTTTTTGGGGGGGATTTGATGCCATCTAAATGTAAGTGCAAAATTTGAATCCTGTGTATAACTTATAGTCGATTTTACTGTAGTGGCATGCCTCTAAACGGTCTTGGTTAAATGGAAAAACACCCTTTAATATTGTTAACGAAAATATATATTTTGAAGCGTTTATAGGAACTTTTTCAATTTCAAACCTTATTGATATTGTAATGAGCTGTAGTTTTAGAAATTGTAATGCTAAAAACATACGTTTATACTTTAAATGTATCTTGTTTTTTTCGTCCTGAAATTATTCTTATTTAGTGTCTCCAGTATATCTGGAATAAGGTATCACCAGAGTGCCTGAGTGCGTCCCAAGAATAAATGATTTATGTTGTACGTGGCCGGGGAACATCTCAGTTCACTCAGAGTTACCCTGACGGGTGCACCACGAGGAGGTAAACTTCCATACAGCTTCTATACGCCCTGCATTTTTAGAAGTTTGGATGGAGCCCTAATTTTTTACATTTTAACTTTCATAGCCGATTGTTGGACATGTATCTTAAGTTTTCACCGAAAATAGTATCTTCCATATGATAATAAATTGTCAAATTCCAACCAAAAAATAAATTAATAATTAATAGTTAAAACTCTCTATTATTAAAAAAAACCATTTATAAGAAACTTTATCTTCTAAATATTGTTTTTTTTAAATATTTTTAATTTACAGATATTCAATTTCAATATTCAAAGGGCAGTGACTCTTGGTGGGACGTGGGACAAAGGTCCTGGAGGGTTGATGAGCATAGCGAGCAGGGGACAGCCCCCCTAGGTTTGTAGTAATAATTTACGATATGAGAATGAGATTTAAATCGTAATAAATGAGAACTATATATTATTTTCACAATTATTTTCGAATTATCTGCAAAGCCTGATTTTCGATCCTCGTTGCGGGCGGTGACATAATATTGCAGCTACGAAACGTTTCGACGTGTATTTTTTTTTGACCCCGAAAAGTGTTTGCGGACACTAAACAAATAAATGAAAAAATAGCACTCGGTTTATAATGTAGTTGTATACGTATAAAACCAATAACGCATATAGTCGTTCATCCGTTTGAAAAAGTCACCAGAACCGTAAGGGATGGTGAGGTTGTCGTTGGTGGGGTGTTGGGTAGCGGGCGGGCACTGGGCAGTATACGGTTAGCCACTTCCGTGCGTATTTCCATTACCCACAAGGACTTGATAAAGTGTAATAGTCTATATATATATAATATGTATGCCGTACACGATCGACTAAAAAGAATATTGTGTCGTCGTAGTAGGTAATATATTTGACTTCTGGGATAGGTACGCGTAATGAAAATGGCCGATTCTGTCGACTTGTTCAAACCGGAAAATGTGCTCACTTGCTTGTGTCTCGCGTGTGTCACCGCTGCAGCTTTCGGGAAACCATTTGAGAATATAATTTTTTTTTATGTGGCTTAAAAATGTCAGAAATCTACTATAATAGCTATCCATGAACCCGTCTACATCGTCCATTATAGATAGTAGTAGGTAGTAGGTTCTTAGTAGTTTATAGGACAGGTGGTGAACGTTTTTCAGTTATAGTTGTGTCAACATTTTACAATCGATGTTTTCAAAAAATGTTACGCTCCTACATACATTTGTATCTCTACTCTCTAGATGATGTAGTCTTAAAAAAATTCAGCAACATTTTTTTTATCAGCATAGGTGGAGCTAAGGGGTGCCGCAGCAACAGCAAATATTTTTTTAGCACCCAGAGTCATAAACATTTCTGTGATGCAACCAATTAAACTCAAGAACGATTTTCAAACTTATCACTGTTAAATATTGTGAATAAGGGAATACTATCTGCACGGTCTGTGGGAATACCTACTAAGGGAATAGCTGCGTTATTGAAAAATAAAAAGGGGTGAACATACTTGGTGAATCCGCCTGCGGTATATTAAATTATGTCGGTAGGCACATTTTACTATTGTAGCGTATATTTATACGATCGCAGGTGCAGCAGGACAACGAAAAATGTGAATTTATCACACATTTACCATATTATCCATATAGCGAAAAGTATATTTTACTATTATAAAAGTATACTTGTTTTTGTTGTTTTTTTATGGAATCCGGGACGGAGGTTTAATCCCTCGGGGATATAACACACACACACACACACACCTGCAACACTCCCGCCACAAGGGGCACCTCACCGTACAGCTGCTGTCACCCACGCTGCGTGGGCGAATACAACGGCTATAATAGGTGTCTATAATGATATAACGGTTTGTGTACATAAATACTGCACAATATACATAATATCATACCCACTAACCCACATACGTATGTACATTATAGACACATTCTAATTTCTATTGGAACATCACATTATGTGGTGATAATAATTACCATAATACGCGTGTGTGTATAAAATGTTTACCTATCTACCTATAATAATATTGTGTATTTATGTGTACCTACGAGTATCGTGCGCCCTTCACAGCTTCGGCGGTGGTCGCGGAGGAGTGAGTTGATGACGTGCGGGTACACGATTGCATGTATAATAATATTGTAATCGCCAACCGACGTCATCGTCAAAATATAATATAATTTATCGATTAATAATAATATTTCGTATCAAAACAATCCGACGAAGATGCTGACAATATTATAGACAAAATTACATCATTGACGAAGGACAAACGACGCAGGCGATTGATATTTTTCAAATGCTTACGGATGTTAAAAAATTACATTTTATTTATTCAATACCCGTTATACCTATATTATCGTGCTGCATACAATCATATTTTGTGCAGGACACTTCGGTTATATAACAGGACATAATATTATTCAAATTTAATCATAAATACCTACGTAATTATATTTGAAAAACGGATGAAAGGTGTGATTTTGCTTATGACCTTGTCCTTAATCTGGTTATGATTTCAACCGGGGTCCGGACATGAATAAACGAATAAACAAGTGGTGACCAATGGGTATGGATAGGACGTCAAGATATATTCAAGTGTGATTGAAGAACACGTACCTACTAGTTACCATATTTACATGCAGTTAGTAAGGTTGTAGTACTTATTCTCACCACACATGATATTAAATAGGTAATAATTAAGAATAGTATGGAATAATAATTATGACTTCAAAATACAATAGTATCACTTATTTTATATACCTGATATAAATTTTAAAAAAAGGTGGGTAAGTGGATGTCACTCTGCTGTACAGTAGGTTACAAGTGGGTCACTGTATAATGGATAGTATTAAATTTGAATTCAATGATATAATATCACTGTATAAGAAAAACGATTCTGAGCGGAGACGGTATGTCAGTCTAGATATTAGACATACATATTTAGGCATACTTATCTATAGTATTATTAATAATTTTCAAATTAATCATATCATAATATCCATTAGGTAACGCGTTATACATCAACAACAAACCGTGGTACTATCATAGATATATAATAGTATACTTTAGATGTTTCAAGTACCCACAAATAATATTATACAATCACAACAAAATAACTAAATTACTATAATTACTATAACTATTTTCAAATAGGTAGTAAATCGACGAAACCAATGAGCTCTTGCGAATCGTCATGACGCGTACAGTGGCCAATGTTGTAACTTTTTGAAGGGAAACGGGGACAGCCCTTCACCCTGAATTTTTAGCTGGGGGCAAAGGTATCATTTCCTCCCCCCCCCCCCAGATATGCCAACAGTGTAAATCTTTGAATCTTTTAAAATAAAAAAAGAATGTAATACATTTATAAGATATATATAAAACATTATTTTTCTAAAATGTTTACATGTATAAGTAGATTTATTTCACATTTTTCCTCTTATTGTCTAATATGTTGACGTATTACTTAATTATATTATAACGTACGACTTTTGGCGATTTTAAGACCGGCTTAAAGTATTTTTTAACTCATTTTTGTTCTGAAATCGTATCACACCTTTTCTTTAGGTTTACTGAAATTCATTCTCATCCTTATCGGTTATTACACATTTGTTTATGTCTAAGCTACTTTCTTGAAAAATCTTTCATGTTTTCAAACACCAATCATTCCGTTCGGAAACGTTTCAGCCTTGAAGTATATTGTATTGTATACCTACTATTGTCTTATGAAAAATGTTAGTGATTATAAATATAACATTGATAATAGTCAAAAACTATCAAAATAATAGCTGGTAAATAAAACATGGTCAGTTGATTCTGTCATCAAGATGAATAATTTAATTTAAACTATTAAACCTAGGCTCATATTAATTAAAATTTACCTCTTGGTCCAGGTTCAAAAATTAGCACATATATCTTTATATATTTTATACTAATACCTATTAGCTACCTATATAACCTAATTACATTGTAAATGTATATTATTTAAATTTTAACTATTTTGAAAAAATAAATAAGCATAAAATATACTATGGAGCGCATATAGACATAATCTATTTATGACCCTGGACGTAATTTTAATTAACACATTGATGGTCATAGGTCATGACTACATTACAACAAATTCTGTCAATTTACGCATCACATTGAATTGGCCAATGATATGGCAAATGCTATAGCGTTCAATATTCATGGTATTCTATGACTTAAAAAACACGACTGCTATAACATGATGTGCCCGTCTATGTGTTAATATAAGCCTAGGATAAATAATTTAAATTTAAATATTCGTCTTGAAGATAGATATGACCGACCGTGTTTTATTTGGTCGATTCTTCTTTAATCTCATGCATGACTTCAGATTCGACTGACTTTCCAATGTCAAATTCAACGGTAATTTATAGTCAGCAAGTACCACCCCTTTCAACCTATATATTATATTCTGGTGCCCACCTAAATTACAGCGAAAAGTCTTTGTAAAATCAAAAAAAGAAGTAAGCTGGACTCACCGATAAGTTTTACAGGAGGCCTCTTATATTTTTAACAAGTTTAGTGTTAAGAGGACGTTATACCCGCATGTGTTGTCTCCGTCTTACAAGTGCGTACCTAACATATCAAATTCTACGCTCAGCACAACACGTGTAACTCCGTTGGTTTA
>NC_042496.1:36357811-36363654 GCF_005508785.2 Acyrthosiphon pisum
CCAGGAGGTTGTCTAGATAATAATCTTACCTTTAAATGCGTTAAGAGGTTAATTCAATCCAATTCGTAAACCAACGGAGCTACACGTGTTATGTTGAGCGTAAGATTTGCTATGTTACGCACTTGTAAGATAAGGACAACACATGCAGGTATAACGTCCTCTTAATTAATAACATTAAACGTATTGAGTATACCTAAATCACGATATTTGTAATATTTTGGAAGTCGACAAGGAAACGATTTATGTGTACTTACTCATATTACATGATATGATCTAGCCTAAGATAGGTAGCACATTAGTGTTGTCACTTGTCGACATCGGAGCACATATTCTGATGATATTTTAGAGGAATTCAGTATATTAGACATGGTATAAAAAAAATGTATACACAATATTACTATTATATTAACTAAAAGATTCTGAACTGAGCAAAGAATGTATTGATTTAAGATTTTACAATGATATATGTTTTTTAGGTATATCTGTATATCTGGAGACACTTTTGCTAGTTAGAAAAAATGCTCCAATCATCAACTCTCTTCAAATGGTTAATTTAGGAGTGCCGATTGGCCATTATTGACTGCGTTATTGACTATTTGACTAGTATTAATATAGAAAGCTTAATTTTTATTTGGACCTAACCAAAACCGATTATATAATTATATTATATATAATCATTACATATATACACCACTAAAAATATAATCTACTCGAATAACACTGGGGATCCTGAACACTGTATGCGGTGGATTACACGATCGCGGTGTGTTTTTGCTATAAAGTGCAGTACGTGTGATACATAGTGTATGATGTTTTCAAAAGAGGAAATTTGAGCTCGAACCTGACCGTCATCGGGCGACAGGCGCCACAGTGAATATGATATTATATATATACACTAGAGCAGTCAGCCCCCCTCGGTTGCCGAGATTTGGTTTTATCGTCGGATCGTCGCGATATAACCACGGAGGCAGTGAGACCGAATGAAAGAAAAACTACCGTTTGTTTGCGCGCGCGCGAGTGTGTGTGTGTAATAATAATATAATCTCCCTCCGACCAGTGGCGCCCTAAAGATGAGTAACCATAGGAATGAGACTGTTTTCGCGAGGGATGGCTGTAGGGTGTATATAGAATTGTAAATGTATACACGGATAGGTAATAAATCGGCAAGAGGAGAGGGGCATTAACAGCTATAGTTAATAAATAATTTAGTTTTTAATTTATCAAGTTAGTTAATCTTCAAATTAACTTAATAAATTGACTAGTTAATAGTTTAATGAACTCCTGAAACAACTTAACTATTATCACTTGATTTTAAAATAGTCCATCAAGCTAAATATTCAAAACTGAAAATATATATTTATTGACATGTTTGGTTTTAATGGTTTCTACTTTAATTTCTGTACACACGGTCTTAAATAAAAAATAATCTTAAACCATACAGTATACCAGTATAATTTTCAACTGAGTTAAATTAACTCACAAACATATACATTAAGGGCCGTTCTTACAATGTCCGGTAGTGTCGGTTAACGCTAACCGGATGATAACAGATTTTATTACCGGCAGAATTCCGCCGGTTAAGTGTCGGTTAACTTTAACCGGAGGTCGTAAGAACCAACCTTAATTGAATAAAGTGTTCTATTTTAGAATATCATGTTCAGCTAGTGTTCGTATATTCGCATGCATTAAAAACCGTTTGAATGTGCAGTTTTATAGGAATGCCCCCATGCTCTTAAATATGTACAAATATGCAGTAAAAAACATTAAACTACGTAAAATAAAACACATAATATGAAGAAAAAAATTATAGAAATGTACGGAGCTCATATTAATATTTTTGATTTTTAATTTGTATGAATACCTAAATACATTGCAAGTACCTAATGCGTCCGTGTATAATTGTTTTAATTGGACTTGCATGTCGACCAATAATTTCAACGACTTAATAGTCTTCATATTGATTATACTATAAAATGTAGACAGATGTTTTTAAAGTTTTTAAACAAATTGTCGTTTATGATACACGTTAAATAAATTAGTAGATACGCTTACATCATACCTATTAGCAATATAACTTAACATAGGTATTGGTATTTTAGTATTTATATTTAAAAATGGTCATTAAATAGAAAATTTGCATAATTATATCTAATATACCTAGAACCTTGAAATATGCGATTGTGAATATTAAATAATTATATAGGCACTATGCAGAAGAAAATTGTATATAATATTGAAAAATGTCCCATCGAAAAAATGTCTGTATGTTACTTGGATTTAATACGACTCAGCAAGAATGGTACACAAATGCATGAACTTACGAAAGTGTTAGACCTGATTAATGATTATATTGAACTATTAAAATACCTAATATTATGTCAGTCCCTGGACACTCGGCCGCCATCTTTTTGGAGGACAAATTGTTATCACCGCTGTAATCAAATCACTTTCATTGTTTTATTCTGTGATAACACAGAATAAGACAACATTGATAACATTCGTAATTGAATAACACAGTGTTTAGTCCTCCAAAAACATGGTGGCATTGATTTAGTTTTTATCCTATATTCCCCGTATATTTTATAATCAGTGTCCATTCTGATTGTCTTATTCTGTGATTATGTGTTGTATACTTGTATGCGCTAAGTGCCGCTAACTAATCAAATAACAAAAATAATAGATTGTATAATATGTATTCGTAATAATAAATCAATGAAGCAAATGAGCCGAGGCGGAACTTTGTAAAATAATATTTAAGGAATATTTTAAATTCCATTAAGTTTATAGAAAATAATAATATACCTACGTAATGATGGTAAAAAGTTTCGGGTTAATAATTATAAATAGACATGGATTAATATTTTTTAAGTGACAAATAAAAGGTTAACATGAATCGTGAGATTAGGGAGTATACCCAGAAGTTACACCCTATAAATGTATGCATACCTATATACAATTTATACACTGTAAAAGTATTGTTAACTTACACACCTAAACCGATAACGTTTTAAGGCCAATAGTGGACGTATAATAGGTACTATGCTACGTAAGTATAAAGTAGGTACCTACCAAAAACCTATATTGTTTTAGTTTTGAATAAATGTTCAAGTTTGATACACGATACACCTTCTTTTAATGTATATAGCAGTTTACTTAAATTAAGACTAATTAAGTATACTCTTAAGTCTTAATACAGGATTACCAAAGTTATATAAATTCTGCTGTACATAAGCTCGGTTTGGAAAATGTAAATAACATTAGGTATAAAATATGTATGAATAGGTACTATAGGTATCACACTGTCGCCGTATTCCGTGGGTCCGTGTTCAGAATTCTCGTATTATTCACCAAATTAAATAATGTTGTTTGGGTTAAACAATTACACTACCAATCATTAAAATAACCACATTTAAATAACCACCTAACCCATGATGGTGTAGTTGAATATTTTCAACTACCTACTTAGTATATATTATTGCGGTAACGGGTTAACCACACGATTTAAATGGAATTCGAATACAGTATAATAATAGGTATAGCCAGGTAAGTAGGTACCGTAACAAGATTAAAAATAATCAAGTTTAAATGAGTTCAGATCAAATCCTAAACAAGTATAGTAACGTTTATTCGGTGCTCTTGGAATTAAAAACGACGCGTACTTACAATTCACACGAAGATAAAAGTATGTTAATAGATTTAGTTGGTTGTAAGCTCGTATCTAAAATGTATAGGTAAGTACTACACAGTCGAAGCGGTTTCTATTCGACAAAATAGGTAGTGTATAAACTATAATACTTCTGCGTGTGCCTATGCCTTATATAGTAATGAAAAATAAAAACAAAAAAAAAATGGAGAGTTGTTTGGGGAAGCACAAGTGAATCCATTTTAAGTTTCTAGCATAAAAACGAAATTCAAATAACATTATATAGTAGTATAAACTATAAGCTGGGGAGATTACATTAAATCAATTTAATCTGATTTTTAAACCCATAAAAAATTGATTCTCTATATTAAAATACTCACTATTGAATGAAGCCCGGATTAAGACATTTTGGTGCCCAAGGGCCAAAGTTTTAAATAAGTTTAATATGTATGTATATATTATTAAATATTAGGTACCTGTTATAGTAAGTGTATATAGGCATTAGGTGCATAGCAATAAATAATAAATAATGCATCACTTTATTTATAAATTATAATTTACAAGCTTTTTTCCAGGTAAATAATCATCGATTTTTTTTAGGTGATTTATGCAGTTTTTTAGCCTATAACAAATAAAGTAGTTGACACATCTGAGGCCTCTAAATGAATTCTAACTATCAAGGACCGAGGGCCATTTGGGGTCTTAGATGATCTAAAAATGTTAGTAATTACTGTCTACTGATTATCTATCATAAGTCAACATATTATAAACGCAAGCACAGTCAATTTTATAAATCGTATGTGAACTCTGTCCTCTGATAAACAGCAAAACAACATAAATATAACAGAATTAGAAGCTAAGATACCTAGGACCTAGGTACATATTACGATTGTACAGTTACAGATAAAAATAATATATAGGTACTTACCTATCTTAAAACTGATTGGCAATTTCGATTGATTAACTGCGGTGCATATTGGTTAGGTATAATAGTAGGCAGTGACGCAGTGGCAGAATTTCAACACTTTTCTGGGAGGAAAGGGTCCTGAAAATGAATATGTATTTCAAAGGTGTTCTTTTTTATATTTATTAAAAACAAATGTTAACAGTATTTTTTTTTAAATATGTAGGTATATCGGTATCTCGGGGACTAGTACCTCCAGACAGTGGCGTAATTGAGAATGTTTCATGGGAGGGGATCAAAATAAATTTGTATGGCAAACTTGGGGGGCTTTGTCCGTAATACATCATCAGATTTCTCTGATTCTTTAAATAATATACAAGAAATTGTGTAGGTAAAATTATTATTAAATATTATGCATTATTAATTATTATTATAAATTATTAAATTCTATTTTTTTTAATAAACTCATTCAAATTTTTTATAAAAATTAATATGACATAGATAGGTACCTAATAGTTGATTGAATAAACTGCAGTGACTGCAGTTAAATTTTCAATACATTTTTTAGCTGGTGTTTATTTAATTTTGCATAATTTTAGCGCGAGTTGTAATACTAATTATAAATTAAAATAAGTGTATAAAATACGTCGCATATATTTTGTACGATTTTAAAACATTTAGTTCCGGGCCTAATAATGTTTAGAATTTTGAATAATTTAAAATTGTAATACCTACGTCAATTCCAAGCTTCTTTTTAAAAAAATTCAATGGAGTACTGCTAGTTGCTGGTAGCTTACTTTTTTTTTTGCTCCATTTTTCTTTTAGCTTATAAAAATAAAATCAATTACTAAGTTGTGTGACAATGTGACTATGAGGAAATGGCACGGTGTGTTCTGACTGTGTAGGGTCCACTGTCTATACGTAATCGTAATAATCAATATAATAATGGTGTCGGTGAGCGTTCGTAGTATTACTATTCATTCTACGAAATGTAAATCTTGAAGTTACATTTTTATTATTGTAATATGTTTTTGGAATGGGGGTTTTTCCCATTATCGAATTACTTACCGCCTATAATGTGTATGCATGTATTGTGTAGGAAGTAGGTACTGTAATTTGGTACAGTGTGTGGCAGAGCACAAAGTGTTTATTAATAAATAAGAATTAAAATGAATCCGACCATTTATTTTGAAATATGCTAATCGCTTACCGGGTAAATATTTTTATACCTGGGTATAATGTTTATACCAAAAAAACTAAACATTTTATTTTTTTTTCTAGTTTCGTAATAATTTA
>NC_042496.1:36363704-36403170 GCF_005508785.2 Acyrthosiphon pisum
TTGTATTTGACTATTTGGAGAGTATAAGAGTATAAGACAATATATAAATACATGCTCATGGGGGGATCTATCCCCCATACCCCCTCCCCCGTAATTACGCCCCTTCCACTAGATACACCCCCCCCCCCCCGTAAATCCGTCACTTATCGTAGGTACACTTTTTTCATTATGATATGCATAACATTGCCCCACACTAGAAATCTAATCTGAAGCCATTTATTTGTACGTACCTAGTATAGGTAGGTAATAAAAATAATATACAATTTTAATTGATTTAGTTAATCATACTAAAACACCCAATACGCAATGAATTTAGAATATTTAAGTTAACATTAATGGTAATCATACCGACTGAAGAAATAAGAAAATAGATAGCACTGTCTTAATTTATGTGGCGTATACGTATAGGCATACAATGGCGGAGACTTTAGAGTTTGAGGGCTGTCTCCGCTAAAAAATTCTATAGCCCCTCAAACTTATTTTATATTTAGAATATTTTTTTTATACTTAACTATTGGATATTGATATATTATTATAATTAGATTTAGGATAAAACATTTGTCTTTAATAAAAAAAATATAAACATTAAACATTATGCACCACTGGTGAAAACTGAATGACGTCATTATAAAAAGAAGATTAATACTATGTTAATAATTAGGTACCTATTACTTAATGTTTGAAATTCGTCTTCGAACCATTGGCCCATAAGTTGATGATGAAATTATTGGAATCATTAATCCTCTTCGACGATGACCATAATGTAATTTGCCATAGATTATAGATATAATATTATGATACGTTCTTATGAATCTCTAAGATTACATAAGAACTTAAACCTAATGCTAATTTCGTCGTAATTTGTCGTATAATCAGTCTTTTAATGCATTCGAATTTCGAATAAAAGTATTCAAATACTTTTTTTATATGCGAATACTATTTTAAATTCTTTTTAAAAAAAATATTTGAACACGTTGGTATTCTGAAAAAAAAAATTTTGTATTTTTTCATTCATTAAAAATACTTTTTTTATAACTCGAAAAATAGTTTACATTTGTGACAGCTGACGTTGAAATATTATATTTCAGCATATAGATATAGGATTTTAGCTTTATTATATACCAAATATAATATATAAGATGTAAGTGAATGTGGATTTATATTCATTCAATTTTTCAAAATTGTTTTAGTCTTTGTTAGAACTTTTGCAACTTTGTCTGAATAACTCTAGCTCTAACATTAAAAAATATATACATATTAAATATATAAACAAATACAAATATAAATATAAATATAATATACAGTATTTATAATCAATGATTATACATTTATACATATAAGTACATTATACACGTATAATAAATGTTAATAGTTAAAAGTTATTAAAATATCTATTATTTTAGATTCTGAGTGGAACGATGAATGTATTGATTTTACAATGATGTGTGTTTTTTTATTTTTTTTTTGTGTCTGTCATCACCTTTTAGGACAGTAAAAAAGCTTGGATTTTCTTCAACAGTACCTTTTCTGAAAGTGAATCTAGTTGGTACTTTGGGGGCATTTTTACGCAAAATCTGTTATCGAGAAAACTGATTTTGGTTTTTGGTGTAACTTTAAAACGAATGACTGTAGAATGTAGATACATGACATTTTCACTGGTTGTTTATATTTCCATTTTCTATACATGATAAAATTATCAAAATATTTTGATTTGTTTTGAGCTGTTTACGGACAATCTCAGTTTCCAATTTAATTAGTTTTTTTTTCTATGAATGTCCATAAAACTTTATTTGTTGAGTAAAAATACTTGAAAATTTAATACAAGGCTCCTACTATATTGTTACAATGACATTTGAAAAATATTAAAAATCCTTAGTCACAGTTTTTTTTTTATTAGCATTTAATGTTCAAAAATTGACAAAATATGTAAAAATCACGAAAATTAGCAAATTATTTTGAGTGAATAAGTCGTAAAAATGTACTGTTAAGATATATACTGTTAGGAGACCATTAGCTTACTATTCATTTGTTAAATGTTTAGTGATCTTTCAAGCAACATGGAATTAGTATTATAAAAAGATGTTTGTTTGGATTACTTGGTTGTTGAAATAATTACATTTTATTTTGAATGTGATTTAATAAAACAAACTCGATTATATTAATTCTTAGAACTATATCTTTTTAAAAACCAAACAAAAATTACCTAATTGTACACATTCATTTTAAAACAGGATAGCGATCATTTAAAAAAAGTAGATTAAAGTGTAGGATCAAAATAATTTAAATTGTATCAAAAATAATAACTATTAAATAAAATAATAATTTTCTATTGAAAATTTAACAATGTACTATAGATGATAATTTTCACAAGTATGGTATTAACACCAGGTATTTTTTTATAATTATTACATTGACAGTATTACATAATTACTCCTTCTTAGCATGATATGTTGGTGTAAATTTTATTCTTGGTCCTCGGTCATTAATTGCATACCTTAATAATGGTGGCGTACGAATATAAATGCCTCGACTTTCAGGTGTCCAAGCTTGTACATAGCATACATCATTTCCATATGGAGTCACGGCAACCCATCCTAAAATAAATTAATATTTATATTTTTGTTGCTGAAGTGTACTATCAAAATTATAGGTACATTGTTAAAAATGTAAATAAGGAAATATATACTGTGGCGCTAAACATGCATCTTAAATTAAGTTATACCCCAGTAACTCTTGTGAGACACTAAGACATATCTGAATATATTATAAGTATCTATATTTTATATACTGAAATTTATAAAAAATATAATTATTTTTCAAAAGATTTACTTTTATCAAAACATATTTTTTAGCTATTTAGGATGGAACCAAAAATATTTATATTTCAATGATTTAAAAGCAATTTAGCGCCATTCTCTACAAATACCCTAAATTCATAATTCCATATTTCTACATATAATTTAAAATTCTGCAATAAAATATAATCAATAGTTGGTGTTATAAACAATATATTTTAATTAAAATTATTAATACACTACGAGTCTCCTCTTACAAATAAAGTGATCATATTGTGTTTAATTCTAATTTGTAATTAAGAAAATTTCAAATTTGTTTATGTTAATTTCATTTAAATTCAAAATTCAAAATATAATTCATAATATTAGGGTTGTGGTTACAGTGGCATGCTCAGCTTTTTAAGTGGGGGGGTATGAATTGTCTACTATTCTCAGTCCACGTAATAGAGTGATAAATATATTTCCTCTTATAAGAGATTATAATAAGATTATAATATTTTATACAACAAAAAAGACACCCATTTTACAATATAGGTACTAATCAAATAATATCCAAACTCCTACACCTAGTAGTAAATAGTTCTATTTGTACATTTAATTATTCATCTCAATCAAACAGTAGTACTAACATTGTAGTACTAATTATTAATTTTAAAGAATATTTATAATAGCCATGATCCCATTTAAATAATAAATTTCCATATTTGGACCACTAGTAAAATTTACTACAATGAAATGAATAAATAAAAAAATTGTATTTATTCAATTAAATAATTTATTAGACAATGGCATCAAATTGTAAAATGTTGATTTAAGGAAAAGAGCAGCTTAGTCAAGGACAAAAATCGCAAATAATGAAAACAAAATATGTACGTATTTAAATTTTCAATTTATGATCCCCTACCCATCAATGTCAAAAATAAAAACGATCTCATCAGCATGTCACCCATTGTCACCTGACACCATTTAAAAATTATTCATTTCACCGTGAACTTTAAACTACATCCAGGAACAACAACCATAGAATGAAAATGACATGAAATAAATAAAAAAATATCTTATATTATAAAACGTCAATACACATGTTACAATGTATAGAGTAATAATTACTATGTTTAGTTACTGAAGATTAATAATTAATATACATTTAAAAAAAGATTATGTTATGGACAAACGATACTGATATGCTTATTGGATGTTTACAGGCTACAATTAATAACTATTAATATTATGAATACCATAGGCGGAACCAGACAGTCTTATTAGACTGGGCTACTTTTCCTAGTGGATTCAGACATGATGACTATAAATGGTAGGGAGGAGGGGAGGAAAATTCATTGATACCATTTTTTTTTTTTTAACTAATTTGTATATGATTTTTATATAAATGTAATATGGTACTATAATATATAATGGTGATTTCATGTTCATAATAATTTATGCTTATTAATGGAATACAGTGAAGCGTAGGTATAACATATTTTATTATTAATAAATAATAATTTATAAAATTCTGAAAACAATAGTGGAACTGGCATAATACTACAGAGTTTAAAGTCTTATGTTTTGTTTAAATATTTAAGCCACAACAGGCGTTGGCACAGCATAGTATACATTAGGGAGGGGGCGAGCACGGCATTGTGTATTATAACCATTTAATATAATACATATAGGTGTATAGTAGTACCAGTAGGTACCTACTGACTACTGTATATATTATTACAGGGCGCAATTAGCCTGAGCCAAGGCCCAGTTGGCCGAAGCCATAGTTCTGCCTATGATGAGTACAATAAAACTAGTTATTTTATTACTCACCTGCAGATGACAAAACAATATCGGCACAACTAGTTTTTTCATTTATACCAGTCAACTGAATTGGATTCTTGTAGCTACTTAGCCCTGGCCACTTGGACAGCCTTTCAATACTACCACATGGAACTGCTAATAAATGTGTACCTAAAAGTTTCTCATACACCTCATCAGCGTCCTCTGAATTACAAACAGTAATTGGAAGTGTATGAGCACTGAAGACGGTAAAACGAACAAATTTAGCTCCTGTTTTCAAACAGTCAATTCTACCAAGACCACCAACAAACAGTGTTTGCAGAGGTCTTAAGCTGAATGTTCTTGGTTTCATAACCGTAGTTGGCAGAGTCATCATTAGTTCTTCTGTAGTCAATAAATTAATAGATTGATCTGGATGAACAACACCTGGTGTATCGTACATAAATTTACTGTTTTTGAATTGTGGTTCATTTTCGTCAAAACCCAAAGTGCTACTGGTTACGCGGTTTGTATTAACTTTAACTGCGTTTGTAGTAAATGGATCCGTTTCATTTTGTCTTACAATATCATCAATACTTGATTGTTTATGAAAAGTAAGACCAATTTGACCTGAAATATAATTTTTATTAAATTTTACAATACACAATAATCAAAAAAGCTATTTATTAATTACTAACCAATAATTGAAGGTAAATCATTTATTTTCAATTTTAATGATCGTCTTTGGTCTGCATCTAATTGTTGTTCTAAAATCCTTTCTTTTCTTTCATATTGAAGACGCTGAGTCCTCATGTACAATCTCCAATTAGATGGTCGCATTATTGGAAACTTTAAAATAAATAGTATTAGTACAAAAACAAATTAAGTCAATTAGCTAATCATACCTTAAGTAAATTCAGTGTGGTGCCAGGCCAGGGTGACGTAGTTGCTCTTTGTACCAAATCTACAGCTTTTACTTTACAATAATCTGATTGCAACAAGGTATTAAACATTGTTGATTTTCCCACATTAGTACACCCGATCAAATAAACATCGCCTTTAGTTTGCCAAAGTGAATGTAATTTATTGATTAATTCTTCAATGCCAAATCCTGTTTTTGCACTAACAACAGTTACGTGTTTAATATTAATATCTTTCGGAATGCTTTGAGCCAATGATTTCTTTGCATGTTCAACCCATCCAGGGAAATCACCAGGTAACAAATCTAATTTATTACCTACAACTACTACTGGCTTATTAATACCAATACACTCCATTAAATTTGGCCAAATACTGCAAGGAAAATCTGTCAAATCCACCATAAGAATAATTAATGCTCGTTTCTTTTTGATAGGATACAATAGCTTTGGGTATTCAACAGGGTCGACTTGTACAGCTAGAGCTGTGTTATATTTCTGTATGAAATGGCATCGTTGACATATCATGGTTCGGAGATCTTCAGGTCCACAGTGACAAAACAACTCGCTGGGCAAATAGCCTGGTATTGATGAGTTCTGACAATGTAACAACGCTCCACAGCCACCACACGGTACGTTGCTAATTAGTATGGATGGATCAGGTGTACCGTACTCCGAAGTCCATGAAGGAATACTGTTTTCCTCCTCTAGATTTCTCTCTTCATAACACTCATAATCGCTCATCCAGTTCTTTGTCATCAACTCGTTCAGCTCATCTAAAAGTTGAAACACACGATTTACAATAACCCAATGTCAAAGTAAAATAATCGATAAAAAATAATGGCGTCATAATGAAGGTGACACTTACAATCGTAACTTATTTCATTATCTCCGTTGTCTTCAGTCTGGTTGCTGACATGCTCGTCGCTGACTATTTTACTGACAATACTGTACGGAAAATTGTGCGGTCCGTCCGTAGACACTTCTGCCGCTCTGCGTTCCGCGGTTTCGTCTGCTCCAGTATACCCATCCAAGTATTGCAATGACACGGGCTCGACGTCACACTTCATCTCTTCAAGCCTTTGTTTTTTGAGCTTCTCCCGAACGCTGCACCAGTGTTTTACAGGCTTTTTACCCTGCAACACTGAATTATACACGATTCTATCCAACACGTCGTTCTTAAAAGCCGGCGACTGGCCGTAGGCGCGACACCGCCGCTTCAGGTGCGACCGCAACAACCGGCTGGCGAACATCACTCCACGGTAACGTCTAAATTCGCACAGTCATAGGTATTTGTACAACAGTAATATTTTCACGTAAAATACTGGTGTAACTCGAAACAACACTTCTCTAGAGAAGCACCCACGCCGGGTGTAAGTGCATCGTGCTTTTTTGTATAACTATATTATATTATTTTATTTATATTTAAATAATCATTTATCACTTTGGTCCGGCGAGGTTTAAAAATTGTTTGGTTGTTATCACGGTTAGTACACGTTTGTGGCTGTTATCAATTTATCGCGGACCACCGGTTTTTTTAATTATGAGCTCTTACGAGTTGCGATTCGTTATGCATTAATAATTAATGCTTTATAAAAACTATATAGTAACTACTACCACTTTCTCGTACCTAATTAATAATTTCACACTTTATAGGGTCTACTAAGATTATGGGTTGAGGGTACCTAACCACAAAATTGTTTCATAATGATTGGACATTTTCAAATGTCATTTGTAAGACGCCTGTGGCTTGGTGACTTCAAATTTATTTAAAATAAAAGTCAAAACCTTTTCATTTAACGAAAATATGATCAATAGGTACACGAACTATTAAATCTAAAGGTTATATTTGAAGATGGAACACAGCCAACTATAAGAGAGCTGTTCTTATTTTACAATATAATTGAATAATTCAGATATTTGGTACAGACATACTTCCAATTATATGCATAATACTATTAATACAGATTACAGAACTATAATAATTTTTCTTAAAAAGCTTAAACAACATTTTGTAATTAATTATGTTCTTATATTATTTTTTGAAAAGCTCATTTCAGTACGTCCTAAAATAATGGTACAAATATACATTAATATATTATATTATTTCCATGGATTATTACCAAGAAAATAGACACAATCGTTATTTGAATAAAATATTTAAATATATATTTCATAAAAATAAAAGCAGTATGAATCAATCAAAACATAAAAATATATAAGATAACATGTGAATAAATATTTATAAACATTGTCCATACAAACATTTAAATTAAATATACAAAGTCTAAACATATAAATATATAAGTACTATAAAATAAAATAAAAATGTCAAGTTTCAACAAATGTATAAATAATGGCCCATCGTTAAAATATCACATTAATTAGCTTAAATGCATCAGTTTAGAAAAAAAAATAGGATTTATAGATTGCACAGTGCTCATTAGAAAAGTAAGCAACTTAATGTAAGTTAATAAATATGTATGTTAGCTTGTATAAAAAAGTATTTTGAAAACAATTATATTGACTATAAAAGAAACAAAGAACCAAGAATCTTAGGAAAAAGTTGATACTGCTTGAAAATTAAAACAACCTCATGTGCTGGTTTTCACAATTTGTGTATTGGTAGAATTTTTTACAATTGGCTTTTTAGACTTAGACAGTTTTATTATTGGACTCTTGTGCCACATTTCTCCATTAATATTTTTGTCTTCACATACACACAAAAATAATGTATCGATTACTACCTGTAAAATGTAAAACAATAAAATCATCTTAAATGTATATAAATTTACTATGAAATTACGTTAATTAATGTAGGTAGTTACATTTTACAACATATTATACTAATTGTAAAAAGACAAAATTCAATAAATGTACTTCATTATTTAGTGCGCTGAAAAACTAAATTAACAGAATGTTAAATGACGTTACCTCGTGTAATGAAATGACACTGTGAGCAACGAAAAATGCAAATAAACATATAATGATGATTGGTATTGCATGAAAATGCAATTCCAAGTTTGATCGTAAAGTGAACAATGCTAGAGAACCAATAATCAGAGTGACCAAACACTTAGCCAGGAATAATATGAAGTCGCCTATACTGTTTATGGAACCCAATCTCAAAGCGTTACCAACAATAACATGCCAAGCCTGAAAAGAACAAAAATCTTTTAACGTTTTTCATTATGTTTATATAATATACATTATAATAATATAGGTACCCTCGAAGCAGCTAAACAAAATCCAATGCCTTCCATTGATACTATAGTATATGCATTATGATTGATGTACTTGAAAAAATTGTCGAACGAATATGTACAACAAGTGCATGTTTTTTTTAGACAACGGTTATTTGTTGACGTTGAATTGCTCCTGAAAAAGTAAATTTATTTCATTATATAAAATTCCAATACAAAAACAATGAAAATGTTTGAATTACTTAGAATGACATGTCGTCAATATAAGCCTGGGAATCTTAAACAGAATAATTAACAGAGATCCAAGTGCTATAGAACCCAAATGGTAGAATGCCAGGTTATACATTGAAGAAAGAACAACAGATTTTTTATTTTTGCCGCTGAAAAATAGAACAATTCAAGTAAAATTAACAAGTTACAAAATTTCATAGACGAATTACGCACTTGGTGAAATACCATTTTGCTACTGCTCCAGAAATAATCATATGTTGACATGCTAATATAAATTCTGACGACCATATTAGGCCAATTATATATACCCACCACATATAACGTACCCAAGTAGCATCTTTAAACTCAACAGCTGAAAAACAATATTTGATAATAACTAATAAGTAACCAATAACATGAATATAAAATAAAACACACCATTTATGAATGGCAAAATATGTTTCTTTGACTCTTCAAGACTCGATGAATCATTAGTTGTCATGTTTTTCTCTACAAAATCAGTTACTAATTGTAGTGATCTTGTACCAGGATAATCTGTAACAATTTATTTACTTGTCATAAACCATTCATCATTAAACTGAAAACTTTAACTAAACTTAACTTACTTGCTGTAGCTAGATGAAGGATTACAGCAGTCCAAAATGCATACAAACAAATCAGCACAGAAAATGTACAAATAGGTTGCCAATATAAGGCTGGGAGTTTAGATAGACAATCGGCCGACTCGTGAAACAAAGTGGACAAAAAATTCAATCGCTTACGCATAGCCAATACCAACATAAGTATAATAACCTGTAATTTAAAAAATGATTTAGAAACAATCAAGTCTTAAACACCAATTTAATTTACCGAAAATAATGTAAATAGGATGGAAAGTATTAGGAATGTGTGTTCATTGCAAGCATCAGCACTTAATGTTTGTGCCTCAATAGTGTTGTCCAGACGTTTTTTCAAAGTAAAATATTCCCACCAAAGTAAAAACATATTTACTAAAAAATGCATGTTATAAAACACAATTGTTAATGTTTTCATAGTATACACCATAAAATAATCAGATAATTAAATATTTATTACCTAGTACCATCAAGCTGACACCAATCAATAATATATAAGCTATAACTTTTGTAAGTAAATGAATTAATAAAATGATGATAAATGTCAATACTGTAAACAAAACAAATCAAAAATCATTAAATACATTCAAATAATTTAACTGAATATTTGGCATAATATTAGTGTTATTTTTTTTTAAACCTAGGTCATTCCCTAGGACAGCGTTTCTCAGCCTGTAGTATGCAGAAAACTCATAGGTAGTACCAAAGAATAATATCTTCTTTTATAAAAAAAATTGGAATGGAACATTTTTCAGATTAATTATTTGGTTTATCTGATGTAAATTAATTGTGTTAATAAAAAATGTTATGTTAATATTTAATTTTCTTTTTGTGCATTAAATGCTTATAATATTATCATAATTTTGAAGTTCCTAATAAAATAAAATTCCATACATGCAAAATAAAGTATATATTTTTGATAAGAAAAAAAATAATGTTAACTTTTCAAGTGATAAATGAAAATTTTTAAACTTTGTAGACGGTACGCAAAATAAAGGTTGAGAACCGCTGACCTAGGTTGTTTAAAATGTCGCTGTCAACATTGAGCACGAACGTTTAGCTCTAGAGTTATAGCGACCTGAAATTTATCAACTATGGTATAATTTATATCATATTTATAGCCTTATAGGTATTTAAGGAGAATAAAGGGTTTCTACCCCTCCCTTTGGGAGAGATTTTCCTATCCCTCAACCATCTAATGAGTATGCAGCTGGTGCTGGCAGGTGTAGCTGACTACTTGTCATTCTTTAACTGACAAGGTAACACTAGTTACACCCTTGTTGTACTTAAAACTGCAATAATTGTTTCGCATATGCTTACCAAAAGCTAATATTGTGTAGTACAACATTTGTGGCCAAGTCTTGTACAAATCGTTCAATATTTCTTCTGTGAAATCCCAATCATTCATCATACCATAAATGTTATAAATCAAAGGCAAAGTTTGATTGTTCAATTCTTCAGGAACACACCTATTCATCACATGATGACTTTTGTATACTGGAAATGGAGGACAAGGCCCCAAAGATGTAGTGAAAATAGTAGATTTGTAAAGCTCTTCATCGGTAGTGAAATTGTTCAAATCAAAATTATAGCTATGGAAAATTAATGTTAAAAACCCTATTATTAGTATACAAAAATAATAGAAGTACAATTTTAATTAAAAAATACACAATTAATTTTAAGAGGATTACCTGCAAAGTAACGATTCTGTTCGATTATAAAAATTTTGAACATCTTTTAAAGTTAATATATTACTGTCTGGACATTGTTTAACACATATTTGCATACTATGTTCAATGTTTGCTGGGTCTAAATAGAATAGGAACCTAAGAGCCAACAGTAAATTGTATTTGTTGAGTATGTTTATATATGTCAATTGAAGGTAACGATTTTGAAATTTACTTTTTATCTGTAGTATCCAAGTTGGAAAGTTTGCCCATTTTGGAATTACCAGAAGAACCGCAAGTGTTTCCAAAACTGTCATGGCCATTGATCAGACGCAGAGGATCGCCGTAAATAAAAGCAAACACAGCTATAAATATCTAAAAGATTATAATATGAAATTAAGAACCAACTCATACAATTAATATTTAAAGGTGTAAAGCAAAGTTGAACGCCTTGGTATCAACAAATTAAAAAGTTAAGTTACCTAACTTAAAAATTAAATTTTAACTAAATCGTTTTTAATAAGGTGAGGTGAAATCAACTAAATACATTTTCATTTAAACCTATTTTTTTATATTCAATTTTATTTTATTACTATCGATTTAGTTTTTACGTTAAAAAATATCTTGGGTTTTGTTGGGTGTGAATTGTATTATTTTTTAGTGATGAAAAACTTCAATGAATTAGGTACTACATTGAAATACTGTTTAAACAATATATACTTTTAAGTTGGTTAAATAATGAAGTAGGCAACTAGCTTAAAGTTAAAATTAAAATTAAAATTAATAACTAATTAACTTTTTTTAAACTTAATAAAAAGTTTAAAAATATGTTAATAAATAAAATTAAAATTAACTTAAAAATATGTCAACGCACTATTTTTTTTCTCTCTCTCTAGCCTCACATCACGCACAGTATACCAAATTGTTTAGCAGAACTAACCCTGTGTTATTACTTTTAATATTAGAGTGAAATTATAATTATCAAACTTTAAGTTCAAAACATTACCAGTGCCTCTATATTGGCTATTTTTATGATAGTTTAATTTTTATGTATGTTATGAGCGGGTAAATTATTACAAATTAAAATATCATGAAAAAACTAAAATAGGGATACAAGTAATATTGTTAGCTTAAAGTTTGATAATAAGAGAATTCACTCTGAAATTTAAAGTAACAACACAAGGTTGGTTCTAGTAAATATAAATTGTCCATGTTGTGTGTGGGTATGAGGGAGAAAACAAATGGTGCACCGACATCCATTTAACTAAATTAGCCAAAAATTAAACTAACTTTGAACTTTGAACTTTGTGTTACTAATGCATATTAACTAAAAATATAACTTGCTGGGTTAGAAAAAAAAAATCATCTAGCCAATTTTTGTCCACCTACCATCAGACACCAGAGAATCAAAAATGCGCACAGCCATACAATGTCCGTACATCCCCGGACACGGATTTGACCCGGAACTTCGGGCGCGTCACGGTCGAAACCGAAGCAAGCCATTTTCGATTTGGTGTAATCGGAAAACTGGTGCGACGGTCAAGCCGTGGGCGACGACAGTGTTAAGATGAGAAGTCAATTGAGTGTTGCACTTTGCCTAGAAATTTGAGGTGAGAATAACGGGACGATGAAAATGTCAGCAAAGCGGCAACAGGTGGCCGGCCACGGCACTGTCTTCCGCCGACATCTCTGTTGATATTAATTTGAGTTTTCACGGAGACATGGGCAGAGCAGACACCATACCTATGAGCGGCACGTGACAAGTGACGGTGAGTACAAACTGACGTCGACGATGGAAGTTGTTGGGTTACGTTGACTGACGACCACAATATAAATTATTATTTAATAATTTAATATTATTAACGATGTACCTGTGTCCTATGACCTATACTCCTATCTATGTAAACAACGATAATATAACAAGTATATTATATCAATAATATAAACAATATATTTTGTTATTATTACTTATTACGAAATTATACACAAACATTACGTTGATAACATGTTATCAGTGCGGACTGAGGACCGTCGGCATCTTCAGCTCGGATCATTATTGATTATGTAGATAATGAATTATACTTATTAATTGCTGCGCTTCAAATGTTGAGACTATAAAATATTTTGTCATTGAAACATTTACCCTTGATGAAGTTAAGAAAAAAAATATTAAAATTATAATGTTATAAAATGCTGTTTAAATTGTATCTATTGTATAATACCTATTATTATAGAAATGTTATTCAATGTTTTCAATAATAATTACAAATAATATTATGTAGTAGGTATGTAGTTTAAAAATATTATAATTTTTGTACTTAAAAATAGTTGTCCCCCAGTGGCACAGTCTCCTGAATCTGGTTTCGAACAGGATATTTGATCAATTTGAATATAAGATGTATACTTTACATTGATTGCCCCGTATTTTAATGAGACAAGCTCAGACTGTTTGCATACTTTTTGTACATATAACATATTATGTGATTTGTTTCACGTTTTAGATTCTGAGCGGAGCGATGAGTATATTGATTTTACAATGTGTGATTTTTTTGTGTCTGTGTGGTGTGTACACATTACACGATAAAGAGTGAAAATAAAGCTTCGATTGAACTTTGGGCGTTGCCTGTGAAAAATTAAATTCCCGTATAATTAAACCCGTCTTAAAATCTGTTGAACGTAAACGGCGCCGATTTAGTATAACACACAGGTCTAAAATATAAATTATATCCAATCATAATTACTTAATGTTTTATTTTCTGTAACCAATGGCAACAATATATAAATAAAATAATGATAGATTTTCGTGCGTCAACTATATATGCAATATTTATATATTAAAAATTAAATAGTAAGTAATAAAAAATAGCTCATGACACGACGGATCTAGTTAGAACCTATTGAGGAAAAATTTATGAAAATCGGTCAAAAACTGGCTTTGCATAAGGTTCATTATGGACCATTGATGTTACCTATATAGTAGAATATTGTTGTAAGAACTCGGGAAAAAATGAACAAATATAAAATTCAACGTTATAATATTGGTGTTCAGTTTTGGTGTATCTACCACAGTTCATGTGCTCCCCCCCCCAAAAAAAAAGTCCGTCAAGCCCCCTCCCTTTTTAGTTTTGTAGGATTGAAGCCCCCGCTCACATTAATGTTAATAATGTAAGCCTCCCCTGAAATTTTAATGGATTTCCGCCTATGGAAATAATTCACGTATAATTAACGGGCAGTATATAATATAGCTCTTTACAATATGTAGAAATACATTATATACTTACAACAAAAAATAAGACAACAGCCAAGCTACATATATAAATAATATAACATTTCGATATTATTTTACAAAGAGTGTTTACTGTAGGTACTATAGGTATAGAACCATGAACTATAATGGACAGCGAAATCCACTCCGTTCTGCCTTTAATGTTAGGCGATCGTATAACCATATAACTTAAAGTATAGTGAAGGAGCACTGCATAAGAAACTGTATACATTTCACTACTTTGTTTCTTTTCTCGCTCACCCTATATCATACCCCTGACTTCTCTCTCTAAGCGCTGTCCATTATAGTTAATTATAGGTCTATGATATTCTAGACTAAGTAATAATAATAATAATAATACAAAACTTCAATAATGTCTTGGCAATTGAATGTATAATAATAATAAAATATATAGACAACAAACACATCGTTTACATGGTTCATTATCCCGGTGCGGGATAATGTAGGACAATTTTAAACCGGTCTAGTTTTGCGAATTTGCGGACTAATAACACAAGTCGTGCTAAATAACAGTGTGCAAAACTGCTAAAAGCGTATAAAATCGACGTTAAAAATAGTCATAAAATCACTTTACGATTTCCACTTTCGATTTCAAACGAATGTCGATTGTCGAAAGTCGATAGTTTTGATACCAGGATTCCATCAATAAATCACTCGTCCTTGGCGGCTAATGTCACGAGCACGGTCTAATATACCTGCATGACGTCATCCAGGTACACATGCTAGGTTGCCTATTTAAAATGCCTTGTCATTGGGATCATAATACATAATATTGATAACGTTTAATAAAAAATACCATATTTGTTCATATATTATTTTGTTTAGACTTTAAAGACACTATAATAGCGATAGAAAAATCGTCACCCAAATAGTTGTCACCCGACCAATGGCTTAGCAAATATTTACCTTTTTTATCTCTGAACCTACGACGTCATTCCGGGGAATAATTATGTAAGTAGTTTCTTATGCATTTCCCCTAAATAAATAATCATCTTGGATTCCACAATGTCTATGTCGCATTAGATGGCTAATATAACGAGAGATAAACGTATTGACTTAATAGTTAGGTAGAAGTATTTATTTTTTCGATTTTCTACTGCAGCTATTCGTCTATTCAGGTATGTAAGTGACCATACTTGAAATTGGTACTTAGGAGATCAGAAGTAAAAAAATTCCTAGTAGTCTTCAAAAACTTCTTTTTAAAATTATTGCCAGTAAATACCTATTTTTTTGCTCGGTCATAAGACTTTACAAACATTGTTATACAAGACTCCTCATAAACTGTTAATAGAGTAATTAAATAAGAATGTTGAGTGAAAATCCACAATAATTTTTGAAATACTCAAAGTTCAAAATAATATTGCGCTTAGGAAAATGAATTAAAAATGTATGTTGTCATTCAAAAAACTTTTAAAAAATAAAAATTAGTCAAATTATAATTTTTACCAAAAATGCTATTTTGTAATGACTTAAAATTATGTAAAAATAATATTTTTATTAAAAACATTATGGTATTTTTTTGAAATATTGAGTGTCACGTTAAATGGATCACTCCGTATGACCGTATATATATATATATATATATATATATTATAATATATTACACACCTATATTATACAGCTACCTATTGTTGTATTTGTATACATTTTAATATTGTAAGTAGACTTTACATGGCAATTGTTTACATATGTGTACTATGAAATATGAACACTAATATAAACACATAATATTGCATAATATGATATTATAATAAATATTATATATGTCGTATGTACTCGCTGGCAATTTGAAGTTCTCGCAAATAAATCTACATAATAAGGTATAATGTACCTACCAACATACGAGTAATTTTCAAACGACATATTGCGTGTCAGGTCCCTATTGTCACAGTCGCGTTGTACCATAGGAGTACATTATAGTACCTACCTAGGCTATAGGGGAAAACAATAAAAAAAAAATAGAAAAACAAACAGTCGTGTGCACTATGCAATATATATCTTTATATTATAATATATAATAAAATACATATATGGTGATTTAATGTGCTTTCCCCCCTCCTAGTAATTGTACCCTGTATTATATGTTTATTTAATACTAGTTTTTGAAAATTATTTATAAATTTTATTTTATTTTAAAATACTAAAATTTGTTGTGTCGTATATTAATCTCCTAACTTACTCTTATTTCAGACACGATAGAAACTATTTATCCCAAAAATTAATGGTTAGAATTTTTATTTAAAAATGTATAGGTGTATCAACAATTTACAAATAAAAGTCATTTGCTTAACATATAACAATAAAAAAGAGATTATATCGAATAGTAAATGATATACCTTAAAATATCCAAATATTTATAAACAGAGGCGCCAAAATATATATTTACCTATGACAATTGTCACAGGTGATTTTTGTAGTTTGGGGGTCACCTTTGTTATTCTATAGTTATTTTATGAAAATTTGTTTAATAGACAACATAAAATTATACTTGGTGTATGGTAATGTAATTATAAGAAATAGGTGGGTGTCAACATTTTATGTGGAGGTGTCTAATGTCATAGGTAAAATGTTGGACTTCGGCGCCACTGTTTATAATAAATACCGTACGTACCTACTTATAAAATAAAAAGAGCCTATAGACTAAAATATAACATATACCTATTTATTTTATGTATTTTTATGAAACTAGGTACTTATCGTTTGAATTTCGATTAAGATGCGTCAACATTTACAATAAAAAAGGGTAGTTCTTGAATAAAAAAAATATGTTTATATCGCCACAGGATACTTATTAAACGCTAAAAAATTTAAGTTCCTTCTTGAAAATATGTATGTTGACATATAGGTACCTACACTATCTTATATATTATTTAAACATGCATAATATGTTTCCCCGTTCAATATCGAACATAATAGTAGAAGGTACCAAACTTGAAACTACCAACAATAACAAAGGATACGATAACGTATAGTACAAATAACAATGGTCAATGACTACAAAAACGTAGGTCACATTATCATATTATTCATATTTCATATCACACTATATATACCTATATACAAATAGGTAAGTCTCGTATTAATGTTTTATACGACACGAATGTCAAATCATGTGTTCCATCTATAGACTATAATATATGGAAATCTATAGTCTCTATTTATATAATATCTAATCAGTTGCGTATCCAGATTTTTTTTTTGGGAAGGGGGGTAAATTACTTTTTTCACAAATTTCAATAAAAGTTTTATTAATAGATTCATTGAGACTGAGGATATGTATAGATTATTTGTTCAACCCTTATAGGTCTAAGGGTGGCTCACACATGACTTTAGTTTTGACTCTCGTTGTTAACCATTGGTTACAGTCTACAGATTATAATTTATTAATACTATTATAATACAATTAGTAGAAATAAAGCATATAAACATTTTAAAAAAAAACAAATATTAAAATCGAATATTTTTATGATTTCCTTTTTTAATTCTAAATATATTTTTGATATAAGCACATAAAGACGAATACCAATCTTAACGAGATTGGATTTACTTCGGCTTTTAACATTTAAGTAGGTTTTCCTTAAATCTGTATCCTGCAATTTTTTTTAAGTTTACATAAAAAATATGTTGCGAACTAAAAAGTGGAAAATCATAAAATTAATCATTGTAATTGTGCTTCAAAGTTCAAACTTTGAATTAAGGCTTTTCAACTGAATCAAAACAGAAAACAATACAATCCATAATTTATTTATTTATTTACGGAGAAATAAACTCAAGTCAGGTAATATAGCTAGATTTGAGTTACAAGTGTTATAACTCATAAGTCATAACTATATTATAGTAGGTATATACATAGTACATACTAAAATATACAATATTGAATATACATATAAACATATTATAATGTAAGACCTATACCGACATACCGCGTGTCCGTGTAAACTGGGTAGGTACATTCTATAACTCAGTTACCTACCTACCTATATTATTCAGTACCCTATACATATTTTAGAATTCTGTCTTGCGAGGGATTTATGATCCAATATTCCAATAGTCTAGTTTCATGTCCCACAAACAAAATTAAAAAATATGTATAGGGTAGGAACCTACTGAGTAATATGGATACCTAATTTAATTATACAGTGTACCCTGTATTCGCGGAATCGCGCCATCGTGGTAAAAAAGTCTGGTTTATATATATAACAATAGCTGTTTTAAAAATGTATTTAAAAAAAAAGTTCAATCGTTATAATTACTTATAGTATCATTATTCATTAGCTATATAAAAAAAAAAATCAAAATTATTACTCATACAAAAAAATTATACATAATAATATATTATATAATGATTTCTCAGTTTAATAAAGTATTCCAAACATCATACTTTTAGTATAAAATATATTTTTTTAAAAAAATTCAATAATTATTGATTATAATTTTTATCTAGGTCTCGTTCTAATATTATGATTTCACAATTTAATTAACCATCATCATATAAAAATAATAGGTATATTTAAAAAATAATACAGTTAGTTACAACTTATCTACCGTTTTCGCGGACACACGGTATATAAATCGTATATTATGAATAAATACATAATACGTACCTATAATATATTTAGGTATATTATAAAAGTCGTAGGATTTACGGTTAAATAATATCCGACATACACGCAACATGCCACACATAGTGACATAGTTACGGTGAGGGGAATCCCTCCCTGACTTTTTTTACCATTGAAACCTAAAGTAATATAATATCTTCATATAGATGAGAAAGTATTGAGTATTATTTTAATACAAAAAAAAACACAGTGTATAGAACTCGGGAGTTGTGGTAGGTATACAAGGCTACAGGCTACAAATGTTTTGACGACGATGAGTGACATCAATAATACCAGTAGGGGCCAGTGGAGGCGAATAACATTTGAACAAATTGTTCTAAAATCCAACTCTTTTGGGTACAATTAATAGACACAACGTTACACGTTTGCACACAAAGAATCAGAGCCTCCTGTTTTTCATCGCTCCTGGGTATTTAACATTTTTCCGCCCTTGTAAATTTTTTTCACTCCATCCTTCACACACATCAAGGATTTATACATACGTAAATTATTTTCTTTTCTTTATATAAGTAATAATAAATAATAAACAAATTCGTCTTCAAGTCGAATAGTTGTCTCGTTTACCTACGCCAGCAAATTTTGACACTTGATATCAGATATATAACAGTTTACATACTATTTTGTTTTATGTATTATTAAATTAAAAATCACTGTAAAATACGAAAATACATAAAAATTGAATATAATAAAACATTAGGAAAAACGAAACAAATGTTGTATTTTTTAAAGTGAAGATTTTTTAATATAATTTAGCTCTACTTCAGATGATATATATTTTTCTAATTGACAGAGATAACGTCTTATACTTTATACGCTATAGCTCTGTAAATATATGCTATACGTCTATATCTACGCTGTAAATTGTTCATATAGATATTCATATGAACTTATGTAATTGTTGAATGATTTTTATATGATTATATTTATTTATTATTATGTTTAGGTACTTACACAAAGTAAAATACAAGATAAATTGTAATTTGTACATGACGTGTTCATTAAAAATAATAATTATTATGCCTGCGTAATTGTATAAATAGACATTGGATTTTTTTATCGGTCTTTTTTCGTTGGAATTTTTGGTAGAATACCGCCGATTCGACCTGTGATATACTTACATCAGATTGTAAGAATAACTAATGAGTTTGTTCAAATGGTAATAAACTAATATTTACTTAATAATAATGCGACGTCAATGGCCTAACCTTATTATTTTTTCTTATTAATTATCTGTAATACAATATAATTCTATGACGTGGGACGTTATACGTATTGGACCGCAGTGACGTCATTCAAAATACGTTTCAACTTTCAATAGAATCAGTTGTATTGGAGAATCTGACGCATTGACGCACGCCCCATCTGTAATCAGTGGTAACTGGCAAATCGTACTTCGTATTTATTCTTTAATAATTCTGAACATTGAATAGCGAATAATTTCCTATATATACTATGAATGGGTTGACGACTTTTTGACGTTACAATATGTTGTTTTTTGTTGTATTGACCTACTTATGAAATCAAAGGAAGACAAACATGCAATAAACTGTACATATTACATAGATATATTTGTCAGATGTCTTGATGAATTGATTTCTCACTTTCTAAGTCAAATCTGTCTAAATACGTGTACACACTACGAAACTACAAACTTCTCTTTCCAGCTTACCAAATAAATTTGTTTATTAACCAGTCAATAAACTTGCAATAAAAATTATTAAACATATTCACATGCCTAGTGATAGTCAATTGGACAATTTGTGTTGTAAATGTTAAGTTTACTTTTGTATTTAGGTAATTTTAATTGACATCACACTAGTATTGCACTGTCGCCTATAAATTATAAAAGTATTTATAATAAATGATAATATTAGTTGGGTAAAGATAAAGTTTTTAAAATAAAGTCTACAATGTTTTCAATATCATCATTAAGTTTAATATTTAGTTACTTACAACTACACACAAAATAGAATGGCCAATGGGCAATTTATGACCTGTGTAACGGTATCTTAAGATATAAATATTGTTATCATTAATACAAATTTAATGATTGATATAATACACCATATAAATTATAATAATTTAATACACAGTTATTAAAGACAAAAAACATATATTTTTATTATCACTTCAATATAACACTACACTTTTTATATGATGTTTATAATGGTTTTAAGTGTTTTAAATATTTAATTTAAAAAATATAAATTGACTAGCCAAACCACAAGCTTAGAATGATTGTGAATAATGTCTATTTAAAAATGTTCTAATTTTATTTAACAAAACACTATTAAATAGTACAAAAACATTCAAATCTTAAAATTTAGTATGCTTTCTCAATTCCAAACACATGATTAATAATTAAAAATAATTTGATTTAGTAAAACGTTTTAATATGTATAGAATTAAAATTAAATAATATTAAAATAATAACAAAACATTAGGGCGTGAGATACGCATTTAATTTATGTATCACAATAAAAATGGAAGGAACATAATGGGATTTAGCGAATATTTGGCAAAATAAATAGACTCAAAGTAAAACAAAAAAAAAAAAATGAGAAGTAATATTGAAAAATGGAAAGTTAAGTTGAAAGAAGACAACACATATATTAATACAACAAACAATTCATTCGGCTTTTGAAAGGCCGTTTTCAGTCAACAAGTTGTCACACTTTTTATAAAGAGACTGGAGTGGTACATGTAATAATTCGACCAACTCTGGAAAACGTGGCTCTGGAAAATTCAAATTAAATATAATTGACATAATAGATAAATTTTCTTTAGATAATTAGAACATTAAATATAACTGTAATCTGGTAATCAATTACTTTTCTATTCTAAACTTACCATTTTCTGGATTAATAATTCCATGTCTGATCAAAAAATCAATAATTACAGGGCAGCTAGTAGTCTTGAAGTCTGGAGATAAAATTCTGTTCACAGTTTCCTAAATGATTACTTTTCATTAGAGTGGATAATAGATAATAGATAATAAAATATATACAAAGTAAATACTAACACTCGCAGTCACCAATTCAAATTTTTCTACTTCGTTATCTTGATTACGAGGCACAAAATCTGGAGGTAATTCTAAGTCAAATACAAACTCTGTGTCAGGAAACAATCCTCGTTCACTCTCATAAAAGAAACTGAAACAAAAAGTATACTTATATTTAACAGAAAATATACATTAAAAAAATAGCTTACGACACAGTGCCAGCTGATTGCAAATTTTTCATAAGGTCTGCAGTCAATGATGCTTCTTCTTCTCCTTCTTTATGAGCAGTGTGTATAACACTGTTTCCAACCGATAAACCTCCAGCAACCATGTTATCCCATTTTCCAGGCCATGTCTGTTTAGTCAATGATCTCTGTTGAAGCCAAATACATAATCCTTTCTGTGGATGGTTCACATAACCATTTATGTCGACACCATAATTACAAATCCCAAATAGACCTAAAAATAAAATAAAATATACAATTAAGTATTAGGATACAAATTGTTCATTGTCTGGGACATTTACATGTAGCAGACCGATCCATTTTTAGCAACGGTTGATCAGCAAACATTGTCCGTACTTCATAACACTAAATTGAAATATATTTCATTAGTTGTATTCAGTCTAACACTATATCTTTTTATAAGAAATAATGAAAATACTAGGAAATACAAATTTTTTAGGTTGTTAAGATCATGCTAGTAAACACTAAATAAAACAAAACTGTTGTATCAATAAAACAAGCATTTATGTGTTAATACCTCATCCCTCCACCCTTTCAGCGTAACAAACAACTTTTTTTCTTTCATTTCTTTAAGTACAGACTCTATGTTTGCAGAACGTTCATCGTAATCCCTGAATGCTGGGTTCAGCGTGACACTATTCGGGTTGACAATAAACACATTCGGATAGCGGCTTAATTCTATTGTAACGGTAGCCTGGACCAACCCGACTTGAATGCCGTCCACGATGAATGCGCGGCATTCTTTTTTCTGTAATCCTGTGTGTTGACAGATGACGATTGTTAGTGGGTACGGTTTATAAAAAAAAGTAAATCACACAGTGGGTATATGGTTACGGGTAAACAATGTACACGGTGGGACACAATACAATACAACACACATATTATTATTATTATAATACGACAATCACTGGTACAGGGTATGAGTAGACACACGTACCGTTCAAGTAAAAGCTGTTGAACTTGTGCGCCAGTTTCAAGAACTTGGACATTGTGCGGTGGTGATGTGCATGTGCGGTAGGATCGTTCATCACCGAATGCGATATACGATGGTGGTATCACCGCCGCCTCCGCCGGTTCAATACGTCATCATCCGGCGACGGCGATGAAGCGACGGACCGTCCGTGAACCCGAATCCCGATTGAAGCGGTGGCGATATTGTGTTATGGCAAAATATCGAAACGGCGTCCGACGGGAGCGACACAGGTCATTCGCCGGTCGATGATAGACAAAACGAATTGTTGTTTAACGTCGGTGGCATTCGCGATTCACCGCGGACCGGGGCCGAGCGAAGAGAAATATTAGTAATATTAATTGAGAATGTCGCGTAACTGCGTAAGCATAGACAAGTATAATGTGCGTAAGTATTCGCGTTTGCAAACCCGATATTATATTTATTGTTAGGTGATAAGAATAAATAATATTCCGCTTGACGATGGACGAACGTTTACCAGGTAATCGATATACCAGGGGGTTGTAGGTACAATGGCGCGATACACTGAACTTTCAAAATTTACGCCGTTCGCTCACACGACTGCGGTGTAGTATCCATGATTATGGATCTTATAAAATCTGCGGTTGTGTCCAGCGATCCGGGAATGAAGTGAATATTGTTGAGTCATTAAATTGAACGAGTAATTTCCAACAGTTTGCATAATGTCATAATATTTCGTTCGACCGTTCCTCTTTTCCTGCCAGACCAGTGGCCCTTAGTGGTCCAGTGGTCCTTCAATATTTGACCTAGTTGTTTTTCCTATAATATGAATGTTGTTTTAGTGTTTGGCATTTGCGAATAGATATTCCACGAATCACATTAATATTTTACGCATAGTTACGTTATATTATTTCCAACGCTACTCCTCCACCACAAAAGCTCAAAGTCCGGTGATAAGTTCTAAGGGATGGGGTGACTTAGTCGAATTGAATAATAAAATGTATAAACATAATGATGACATCTGCTTGAGAACTAAACGCGAATTAAAGCGACGACGTAATTTATCTAACTCTAAATTATTTTTATGAAGCCGGGAAAGTCGTTCTGCTATAAATCAGGGTTTTCAGTGTACCTTCTCAATGAGTTGTGATGGATGCGTTGAGTTCAATAATAAATTATTCTACCTCTACGTAAAATGATTTTGAAAGGAGATAGTTTCAACCGCTAATTCCAAGTATATGTTTTAATAAGTCATTGTCATTTAATTTTCTATTAATACCAACGACAGGGGCGTAATTAAGGGGGGATAAGGGGATAGATATAGATATCCCTAGAGCCTTCATAATATTATATACTATATAATATACTTACCAATGTCCTTGAAAATTTAATATTTTGTGTGTAAAAAAATGTATATCCCCCCCAGGACAAATTCTTAATTACGCCACCTAATATACATACAGTATGTTGAATTAACTTTTGTTACAACATGGTGTATACTTGATATTTTATCATAATATATTATTTGTATTCACCTATAACTATTATAAGTTATAACTCAGTATTGACGACTGACGATGACGCATTGTATAATAATATAGTAATCACTTGTCACTAGAATAATGTAGGTACATCATAGACATAATAGAATTATGTCTATGAGGTACATGTCTGTGTCCGCGCATGTATACATTTTACAATAGTGACCTTTCTCGTTCATACATAATTTTATTATTTTTCATTTGATCAATTATATTTGTGTATTTAAATCCCAGTAGTCAAGTTTTAGACTAGTACATAATATTATATAACTTATAATCATTAGTACCTATTGTAATTCAATTACAAAAAATATACAAATTCCCCAATACAGCAGTGTCAAGGGCCGCCAGCAGGAAGATGCATTTTAAAAATATTTATAAACTTATGGACTAGTTTGTTTGGTTAAAATTGGCATGTGACAAACAACTGAAATAGAAAACCAGCTTACATTGCAGATTTGCAGATCACAAAGATGTCGGTAAAAGAACATGATATGATTAATTATCAATAGACCGTTTATAGGTACTGCGAGCACGATTTAAGATATACCGAAATACCTATATCTTAAATCATGGTACTGAGTATGAAGTCTATGGATTTATCATATTACAATATACCTATATAATATTATATCGTCTATGCCCTACGGCAATAGTCAATTGTCGACATTCATCGTTGAATAAAATGAGTAAAATAAGCCGACAATATAGACGGACAGTTCGTTAAGCTGTATAATATAAAATAATATTCTGTACTGAGTGCAGTGCTCGAATTGGGAATTATTAAGTAGAGGAGCTTAATCCAACAATTTATAAACTACGTTCCAAGTGCAAAATTGTTCAACGCAGACTCGTGGGGGGACTTCGCCCCCCACACCCCCATAACCAATCATAATTTTCAATACAACATTTCACCTTAGTTACACAATTTTCTACTCCTAATTTCCAAATATAAAATATTTAACTATCTATATCATGTGCCTATGTAACATGTAAGTGAATATGGATTTATATTTTATATTCATATTTTATTTTTCGAAATTTTTATTGATAGAGATAATACCTACCTACATATTTCGGTAGGAAATAAAAGATTTATAATTATCAGTGATAATATCTTAATAATTATTTGTGCTATAGACGCATACCTATGTCAATTGTGAACACTAGTTCACAGATATTTACAAACAATTAATGTCCAAATAAACTTTTATTAAAATTAAGAATGGATCTAAGTTATTGTCAAAGATAAACCTAATAATGATCTAAACTGTAATTATAGACAATATTGCGGAACAGTGCAGTAATGTACCTACCCTATACACTACGTTACAGCATATCTACGGGGTGTGATATGGCAGTCATACAGTGGCGTCATTTGAGGGGGGGGAGCAATTGGGGCACTTTCCCCAGTCTAGTATTTACATCAACCATTTTATCGGCACATTTAAAAATTATAAGAAGTCTTTATTAACTTCTAAGGCCATCGTCATAATTTTGATATCTGATAAAAAAAAACAAATTTGTCGTTTATTTATCTTTTAATAACTGCACATGATAACCTACCGGTCACTGACCGCTGTGTCCGAGTGGGGCAGATGGGCAGTGGTACTTTGCGATTGGCGGGCGCTCACAGCCTCACACATTTAGATTTTAGCATAGACCTTATACTAATATAAGGTCTATGGATTTTAGACACAACTACACATTTGCATGGCGTCTGGCACATTGCAAAGTACGTACTAAGCACAAGATGTGTGGTAGGTACTGTGTTATACGCATAGATACAATATTATGTCCATGGGGTGTATATGACATATAAGAATATTATTATAGTTTTAGAACAGTACAAACAGTGGCGTAGCCAGGAATTTTGTATGAGGGAGAGGGGCTAAGTATACAAATACAATATGTCTTTTATTTACACTTTTTATTTTTTTTATTAATCTTGATAAAATTCTAAGGTCAAAACAGTCAATGGGGGCTATAGCCCCTTGCCCCTATGACCCCCCCTGGATACACCACTGGAACTATTTAAGAGAGAAACTTTGTTTAAAATGTTCAATCATTAGCTATCTATATATAAACTAATAATTTTATAATTTTTCAACCAAAAATATTTTTCGTGTTTTTATAGAATTTTGTCTACATCTGAACTTTCAAACAAAAACTTTACTCGTGTATCTCTAATATTTTTGAACTACTGTTATAAAAACTTACGAGAAACCTTGCATTAAATTGATAAGCTTTTAGACACAGAGAACATTTTTTTTTGATATTTATAGAAAAGAAATTTAAAATTTCAATCGACTATAAACAACTCAAAAAGATTCAAAATATTTTAAAAGAAATATGTCTGTAGTATAAATATATATAATATTATATACATTGTCAGATAAAAATTTACTAGTATAGGAAAATGGTAAGCGCAACTAAAACTACATTATAATTAAGCTAAACATTTTACATTATAAGTAATTTTTTAAAAACTTTTTGTGTACATCTTTAAATTTAAGCATAATTCACAATAATTTTTTATGAGTCAAAATCACGAAATTTTGCAAATTATTTTAAGTTAGAAATTCCTAGAAATTGTCTTTTTATATCCAAGATTTTAAAATTGGATTCAAGATTCCATAGAAGTTTTTCTACTTTTAACCAAAAAAAAAAAAAAAATGCTTACTGGAAAGTCAAATTAGGTAACTAGTTATTAGCTTTTAAAGTTCGAATTTTTACGAATTCTACCAGCTGCAGTATTCACTCGATTTCTCTTAGAACAGGCTGTACTGAGTACAAATATTGATTATAATTGTATTTTCAGATGTATAAACTATTTATAATCAATGTGGTACAAATTACCAAAATGTAACCCACATCAAAATATCAGATAAGACATATTCGCTAAAATATATGACATAATATTATACCTATTGGCTATAATAATGTATAAATAAATAGCAAAGGTTGGGAAATACGAGTTAAAAAGTTAAAGTTAAGTTAAAAATTTAAGTTACTTTTAACTAAGATATACTATTAATGAGTTACTATTATTTTCATAAGTAATTCCTAACTTAACGAGTTAATTCCCCCCCCCCCCCCCCCCACACACACACACAAACTATGGCACTATGCTATGAGAATCTGAGTGAAAAAAATGTTGAGTCGGAAAATCAGTGAAAAATTGCCATATTATAATATAATCTATCAAAAACTGATATGACGCCACTGGGGTCATATCCCCCCTCCGGAGATCAAATTGTGTACAAGATAAATCATCATGTATATAATAATACTGAACGTCTATTTGAGATCTCTTCTCACACAATATAAAAACACTTCGCTTCGAGATCATAATGTGTTGAATATTATTTCTGCATCGACATTACGATTTACGGAACGTGCTAATTAGTGTCGCCTGTGCTAATCTTCCGCGGACGAGCTGTCGGCGGCCGATATCACATCATTCCCTAATCTACATTTATATTATATTACGACACAAATAAAATAATATAATAGGTAGGTAACGATTAATCATTAATGTTTCGTGCGTGTGAGTGTCTGTGCCGGTCGGCGGCGGAGTGGTACCATTGTCAAAATTCAAACTTTAATTAGGTACTTATTAAAAAAATTTGTGTCCACGTGTTTTTAATATTTTTCAACTGCTATTGTAGCAATATACCTATCAGGAACCTTGTATTAAATCATCATTTATCTAGGCAGACAAACTTACGAGGAATCTTATCATAGGCACATATAACGATTGGGATTTGGGGGGGGGGGGGCTAAAGTCTTACTTTGATAATATTGAATAAGATTAAAACAAAATGTAGGAAATGTTTAGGGGGCTATGGACATTTTTGGGAGGGCTTAGCCCCTAAAGGCCCCCCCTATTTGCGCCTATGAATCTTATTTAACATTTTCAAGTGTTTAAAAAGAAAAGTTTTTATGAATTTTTAAACCAAAATAATTTGCAAATTGTTGTTTTTTCCTAATTAAATTTGAATTTTAAATGCTTATATAAAAAAAATTGTGACTGGATTTTTAATATTTTTCAAATATCATTGTAACAATAGCATTATATTAGACATTAGAGCATTATATTAAACTTTCACGATTTTTTACCCAATAAATAAAATGTTATTGATATTTATGAGGAAAAAAAACTAAAAAATTTGAAAACTGACAAAATCTGTAATAACAGCTCAAAAAGTGTCAAAATATTTTGGTGTATAGTAAATTAAAATATTAACATTCAGTGAAATTTTCATGTATCTACAGTCTTTCGTTTTTAAATTACAATAAAATACAAAATCGCTACATGAGAAATCGAGTCAATATCCAATCTTGTAAAAATATGAACTTCAATAACGCTCATAAAAATTTAATTTGATTTGCTTGTAGACATTTTTTTTTTTTTTGATAAAGGTAGACAAACTTATGAGGAATCTTTTTTTATATTTTAAAATCTTTGACTTAAAAAAAAACATTTTTATGAATTCTTAACTTTATTATTATAAATTTGCGTTGGAAATTGAAAACATAGAAGTCAAATTTAAGCAACCCACAGAATGATAAATACCTATTATACTTGCATACCAAATGAATAATTTATATATTTTAACAATTAATGAAATAAATAAATATAATATATACAATATATAATTAGGATTATTGAAAATAGTTGTTATTGTTTTGTTTTACTTGGTTTGATCAATAAATGTTTTTGTTATTTGGTTTATTTTTTAAATAGTTTTATTTTAATATGATTGATACCAATAATAAACAAATTTCTCATTTTTTTTTATAAATTTGATTTTGAAGTAGAATATTTTTGTAAAATTGTATTTATGTATAAAATATATATCTATGATGTTAACAATGCTTTTAAATAAAAAAATAACTGATAATTCAATAATAATACAAACATCAACATTTTTAGAAAAATATTCTACTGAAATATAAAATGTATGTGTGACTTCCACATTAAAACAATTACTCTGTAAATGATAAATACATTTAATATTTATTAGATACACCCATAAAAAACATATTCAACTTTCTATAAAATATCTATTACTGGATAGATGATTAAATTATTATACAGATAAAATTAATTAATTAATGATAAGAAACCTTTGTTTTGTTTTAAACTATGATAGCTAACAATTTATTTGGTAAATGCTCAGTATGTATATAGTATTGGTATACTTATATACCTACGCTATTTTTAATTGTTATTAATATGGTTAAAACCGCAGTGGCTGAATAATGCATAATATACCTAGCAATATAATTTAAAATAATATGTTCCATACACATGTAAATAAATTATAGGCACAATAACAAATAAATTTAATATTTACTCGAACAATATTCAATAGTGTTTCATTAATTTATATATTAGATAAATATATATAAAAATGCGTTTTAAATATCTGTTTCATTTTCTGAACAACTATATGTATGTGTCTCGTCACTATTTTAATTTAATATGATTTACCATGATACCATACATACTATGGTACTGGTTTGTTATAGGTAGAGTGAAAACTTTATAACCCCACTACTCAGGTTTGTTATCCCCCTGCCATCCATAATAATAAATACATCGTATAAATATAAAATAATGACATAATGTTAAAAAATGTATTAAATGTTTAGGCTTTCCATAATACCCGAAATTCTTCTACATCTTTTAAAATTGTTTCAAATGGATCACTATTATTTAGTTTTGAACCATTTGTAAGTTAGTGTCAATTAATTTTCCCATTTGGCCGAACCCCACACTCTCAACATTTTGTGTGTGTGCTCCTGAGTTATGGACCACAAAATTGTATCATGATTGACTTGATTACGTTGAGATCTGTGTTATTGCAAATTAGAATTTATTACTTATTAAATTAATAATTACCAATAAATAAACTCAATATTTTTTGTATTTATTATTATGGATGGCGGGAAGAAACAAACATGAGTGGCAGGGCACAACGTTTCCACTCACCCCCGTCGGGGCTATAACAAACCAGTACCCATATTATATTATATTTCTATGAAATGTATATTTTTATTTATACCGTAATAATGCTTTTATAAAATTAAATAAGTTGTAATTTTAATTTAATTACATATAAATATAACTTATATTCATGAAAAAAATATACATTAAAACATAAAAAAAAAAAAATACAATTAATAAAGGTAAAACAAGCATGTTGATATGATAGCCTTAAATTTTTTTTTTTTACATAATTTTAATACAATACATTGATTGCAGTCTTATTTTTTTCTTTTCTCAGCAGTTGGAAATTCAGTCATACCTTTTCCGCCTAAGCCACAGGTGCCAATGCCAACTCGTCCATTAACATTATCAGGAGAGGCAAATATGCTTTTTTTTGGTATGCCTTTTTTCACACCCTAAAGATATGGAAATAAAATATATATGTATTAATGTAAAAGTAAACTAAATAATATTTCATTATTTTTTAAACACTATACAGTTTTACAAAAAAAAAATTTCTTGTAAATATTGCCTATACAAGGGGATTCTTTAGTCATTAAAAACTCATTATTTCTAAAAGCATAAATGTTTTTAAAAATACATTTTCAAATCGTAACAAAACAACGTTTTTATTAAAAAATTAAATTTTTAAATATTATTTATCCTTACAATTTTTTAAGTTGTAAGTTAAGATGAGCGGAGTAGTAGATAAACATTTTGCGGAGTAACCCCATACCACTCCACTCCGCTCATCTACACTTTAAATTATTATAACTTATAAACTACTAGCTCTAAATTCAATTTTTATGTATCAAAATACTTAGAAAAATATTCTACTTTGGAATATGAAGTTAAAACTGTCGTCATTCAAAAATATAAAAAACTTGAAAAATTATAAGAATAAAAAATATTTTAAAATATAATTTTTTAGTAAAAATGTTCTTTTAAATGACTTGAAACTATGTAAAATAATATTTTCAAAAACATTTACACATTTTTAAAGTAATGAATGTTCAATGATAAAAGTATCATCCCGTAAATAGTGTAACTTCCATATTACGAAGTCTCTTGGAGCATAAAAAAAAAATTGTATTATATTGAATTTTGTTAGAATAGAAGAGTTAAATTTGGTTCTGAAAAATATTTTGTTTAACAGAAATATTTGTAAAATTAAGTTTGTTATATGGAAGTTTCACTGTTATATTTATTCTTATTACCCTCTGCCTATAATATAACTTAACTATATTATCCGTGCCAATTCCTGAAACTTCCACAGTTATTATTACATTTAGGTAATCAAAATTAATAAAAATTTAACTTAGCAAATATTAATATATTATAATACCTATTATTGTAATAATTTTCAAAATTATTAATTAGAAGAAGTTATTTATGAAAGGGCAGTTACAGTTATATAATAACTTTATAATATTCTGGCAACATGTATTACTTATTATACAATAAAATTAAATACTGAATAACCCATATTTTATAATGCCTATAATAAATGTACCTGTATCATGTACTTTTGTATAAAAAAATTTATTTAAAAATTTATTGTTATAAATTATAATATATATGTTATAAACCTATATATTAATAAATGGATTCAAAAGTAAAAATTGACCTTTGAGACCAAGAAATAACATTAAAAATAATAATTAATTATCATTGTTTTATTAAAATGTAGAAGAAAATATATATTATTAAAAGACGTGATTATATGATTCATATCACAGTGGTTAATGAAATGGGGTATTCAATAATCACAATAATTTATTTCAGTTATCAGTCATTAACATTTTATAAAAATTATGATTTTATTACTTTCTTATTATATTTATAAAAATTATAAAAACACACAAATTAAGCAATCACTCGATTTTTAGAACGGTAAAAAATGTTAATTAGTTTACTTTACTTGTAAAATTTCACATGGTAAATTCACTACTCTTGTCACTAATTTTATTATAATTTATGGTTTCTGAGAAGAATAAATTTTAAGATAATGCAAAATATTAAACAGTTGGTGTCAGATTATATAGATTTTAATAACACAAGATTAAAAACATTTTAAACCAGAAGAAAGTTCAAGAATTAAAAAAAAAAAACATATTAAAAATAAAAATAAAATTTTTTTCTAATCTGTAATAAATTATGATTATATTTTATGAGAATACAATTTACTTTAATATACATTGTTGAAGTTAACATTTTGTAATTTTAACATAATACTATAATGTGTATTGTTTTGTAATATTTTTAGCTACATTTCAGTTGTTAGGTATGACTATCGGTAATTCATATTATGACCTAGCCTTGAAATTTTATACATTTATTTATTTATAAACAATTTTTCTGTGCAAACATTTATATTAAATATAATATAATTGTATCTCTTAAGATCTGACTATAAACTGTATCATAATAATTTTTATAAGATTATTTTAACTTGGTTTATAAACAATTTATTTTAGGTTTTGGTAAATTTATTCTATCAATCAAGATTATACTAAGTAGAAACTTATAAATATCTAATATATCTTACTTTAGTAGCAAATGCTAGCCATTTATTTTTTTCTACTTCACGTTCCTCTTCTAATTGTTTAAACCTCTGCTGTTTAGCAAGTTTTCTTTTCTTCTGATATTCTCTATACTTGGCTACTGGTTGTTTCCTATTAACATACAAAAATAATTTTAAAAATTAAAAAAATTAAAATGTTTAAATGTTAAAATGTTTTACTTGTGTTTCATTTCATTAGGATGAGTTCTAGGTAAATCTTTAATAAAATCTAGTGTTGTTACTGCAGCGGCTTTTTGTCCATCAATTAAAACTGCCACCGCTTCTCCATCAATAGTCTCAATAGTACCTTCATAAAATTTACCATCATCCGCTAGCTGAGCCAAACATCTGTCCCCTGATTTCCATTCCCCTTTCGTCTTTGCAACAGATGGTAGTATATCAGGTTGATAAGATGATTCTTTTTTTGTTTGAACTAAGATAAATACAAAGTATGTTAACAATATAATCATCCTATTAATTTACGTTTTACTATTATACATACCAACTTCTTTTTTTGGCTGAGTTTGCGTTCTTACAAGTTCAGCAGTTAATTCAATAACTTCTTCTAAATCGGTTTTTAATTTCATGAGTTCTGGGTCATCGGGACTATTTGTCAATGCAGCTTCTACCTACAAGTAGAATAAAATATCAGCAACGCAAATATTACTTTCACGTAAGCATTTTCCCCAAAGTAAACTAATTAGGGCCTATAACAAAAGTGTATTGAATTGATACAATTTATTATATACTATGGTCAATAGACCATAGCTTTGCCAGACAAACCTTACCGGTGCGTACAAACGATTACATCCGGATGTAGAATGTTCAACATGGCTGAGTCCTAAAAATTCCGACAATCTTTTAAAAATCTTTTCTATAATCTCAACCAGGAGTACTTTTATTTAAATACAGACCATGGTTGTTTGTTTTTACAGTAACCAATCAGTTGGTGAATAAATATCAGCTACAACTGTTCCAACTGCTGGTGCCAGGTGAATTGGGTATAATGCAGGTAAAGCAAATCTGAAGACTTTTATGAACAGCAATTTTTCTCTACAATTTTATAAACCGGGAGAAATTATAAATTATATTTTAATTAGTTGTTTGCCTAATTGTAATACCTTGATACTTTGGATGATGCCGATGTAAGATACAGATGATGCTAATAATGTTTCCCATTGCTGCATCTATTTATTATTAAAAAAAATATATTTATGGTGAAGGACTTTCACTAAAAAATGTTCCTTTTTATTTTAATTAAAACTGCAAAAATTGTGTTCTTTTTAAAATTTGAACTCCAATGAGTGGGGCTTTTATTTAATATCAAAAATAAGTAAATAATTACTTACATTTTTTTAATAGGCACTAATATGTCCGATATTAATGTGATTATGGCATTAAAAAATTAATTTAAAATAGAAATTGGAAAACTGAATGTTCAATTAAAATTTTTGATTATAACAATAATTATAAGTAGTTATATAATAGACATTTCAAAAGTTACAGCATTATCTTCATGAGCTATAATCTAAGCAAATACCTACTTGAAATAGTTAATTGTATTAGTGAGTAGAAAAATATAGGTAACTAGGTACTGCATACTACACTTATTTGTTATATTTGTAATTCATTATATTATTTAAATTTAATTGTATCATATCAGTTTCGCCCAATGGCAAATAAATGGGCATTATCAAAACATTTTATTTTGACCTAATTCTTAATTTCTATTAGGTACTTTTAAATTCAAAATTATTGTTTGCTTACATTTATTAATATAAATTGTTGTATTAGCTCAAGATCATCATGTTATACTCAATGAAAGCGGAAAAAACATTTAAATATATACTTAAGGAGCTTACTGAAAATATACTATGTTTATGTTTTAAAAATGATGGTTAATATTATAAAATAGTCACTAAAAATAAATTCTATAGGTGCCTAAGAAATATTCAATAATAGGTATATTTAAATTATGTTAGCATTAAATATAAATACCAACAAACATCTTTAATACTAGAATTATATGTTTATTTTTAAAATTGTATAACATATTGTAAACATAACGATCATAAACTAATTTACTGATACAGGGATATTTTAAATTTTACTATATTTGTAGAATAAACTGATTACCTACCTAATTTAAATATTATATAACACTAATATTTCACGTTTGATCTATAATATATTTTCTAATGTTTTAGTAAATTAAAAGATAAAAGTAAACAATTTTTGCATATCAAAAATGTGTAACTCTGTCAGGAGAGTTGGTCATTTATTTTTGTAATTTTAGTTATTTATTTTCTGCTATTTTAATGGGCCTTACATTTAGTTTTAAGTTGTATTGTAGTTTCAAGTTTTAATTTTTAGAAAAGGCTATTCTTATTAGGAAATCTTATTCTATTTTAACTTAAGTTATAATAGGTATGGCAGATAATATGTTATGAATAAAAATACAATTAAATGATTGAAGTGGGTACCAGCAAATAACATTTTAAATTCCAGAAGGTACTTCAAGCTGATTGCTGATTCTGTTGATATTTATGTGAATACTGTAAATAAATTAAGCCGGGTTCATAGCTACGATTTTAGTCTTGTCCAAAAGTTGAGCTCGGCCCAACTCTGGAAATTTCAACTTAGATCAAGGTTAGTGAATGATAAAACGATTACAACTGCCAATCAGAATGCAATAAAAGGCTCTTGACACGTAGTTGTGAACCCAGCTCAAAATCAAATGGATTTTGATTCTCATAATTAGATGGTTTGTTAATCAATGCGATATGTGAAACAAGCGCACAACATCCAGATGGTTTTTTTATTTTATGAACGTATGACAAAAAATACCTGTTACGTAGTTACATTGAATAACAAAATCATAGATTTCATACATTTATATTTTATACCGTCTGTGACGGCATTGTAACATTATGCAAATAGTGAGAAATAATTACCTGCTGCAGTTGCAATTTGTAATTGATTAGCTCGTCCGCCATTGATAGCAGTCGTGTAGTTCGAGAACGTGCAAATTTATTATGCAAACAATGACGTTGTAGCTGCCAAAACCGTACGTTTAGGTGGATATCTTTTGGGATATATAAATATATTATATATGAACTCGTATATGAATCTGTGCGTATGTTTAGCAATACAAACCGTGACCAAGGCGTTTGATCTATCACCACTGACGAGTGTTAAAATAAAAATAACGTTACTGTCGTAAGACGCGGTTGATACTCGATCGTGATTAATCGCTTTATGATTACAAATCACAATAATTTATGAATACCGAATGGTCACTGGCCAGCTGCAGCTGCTGCGACGTAAAAAATAAAATTTAATTATAAATACGTAATGAGTAATTAATAACAACAATCGTCGAGATTCGGGTGGCAGAACGTCTACCACTGAGCGTCTGAGCACAAGTTACAACTCCCGAAGTTCCAACCAGACGGCAGTACAAGTTAGGACAGTACGTAAAGGGAATACGGAAAACCGTGTAAACTCATACAAGTACAGTATCATTGCCAGGCGACGCATTAATAATCATAATATTATAGGAGTGAAGGTGGAAACGAACAGGAATGCTCTGTAGAAAACCAATATTCACTATCACTACGCACTATCCACACGTGACGTCACGTTACCGCCAAATATCTTATCAATATAAAATTCAAATATTATTGTATTAATATTATTATATTAATTCAATTATTAATGTTTATGTATAACCACTATAACCCCACAGATATATAAAAATACTTAAGCATTTTAAATTTTTATACATCTATGTGTATAACACGGACGTAAAGACATAGATATATACAACAACTAGATAGCCGTCTTTAAACTACAGTTGTGACCAATGTTGAAATCGGCCGCCGTCTATAAAGCAGGCAATGTTTACATTTATTTTACATTAATTATTTATATACATATATATTTATCTATACATATATACTATGATAATATTATTTTGTAAACATTGCCTTGCTTTGTAAATGGCGGCCGACTTCCTTGACAAGAAGGAGACGTCTATCTAGTTGTTGTATATATCTATGCGTAAAGACCGTATAATAATCATTTTATTAAAATTCTATTTACTCATGATTTCAAATATTATTAAGATGGAGTCCAAGCCGCACTTATTTTCTCCGTCTTACACACGTACGATGTTGTAACACGGGCAATAAGTTGTTCAATAATCCATATAAAAATCTCAAAAAAATTTTGCAGTTGGCCATCTATATAACAATCGATGTTTACTTATCAAAATTATAACTATATAACCTTTTGAAAAAAAAAATCAAATGTGTTTTTGATATCACTTACTTTTAGATTCTGAGTGGAACGGTGAATGTATTTTTATTTGAGTACAGATTTTTAATTATATTATGTTTGGTTGCAGTTATTTTGATATACACCAAAAGTAGTGTAGTTTTTTTTTTACACTAACTAGTCAGTATTTTTTCTAATACTTAAGTATTTACAAAAATATTGAAGGGGTACAAATGTAGCAGTCACCTTTTGTGATACACTGTTGCATCTATTTTATTTTAAGTTATTTAAATGATATTATTTTAAATCATATCATGTTATACATGTATAATAATTTAAGAGTAAAAAGTTAAGTAACTATTTATTATTTGAGATAATCTGTTTACCAAAGTTATGTTTTATTTAATAATGTAACTGTTATATTTTATATGTTTTATAATAATATAAAAAAGTAAAAAACATGTAACATATTTTTTTTTCTATATTTAAATTTATTCAACAACATGTGGAAATAAAGATTCAATACACACATATTTTGAAAGGCGAATCAAAGTGTAAACGAATCAAAAAATTCTAAATTTTGGCAGCAACAAATAATTTTATGAAAACTGTTACAATTGTACCCAGTCCCCCTACCACTAAATATTTCAGTTCGATAACCTTGTATTGAAATTGGGTTTTCGCTGAATGACAGATAGTACTTGAATACATATTTTCAGATAAATTTCAAGTTTTTAACACTTTCGATACGCGCATGCGCGATACAACTTACTTTTTTTTATATGGTATCATCATTTTTTTTTGCATATTCGGATAGAGTATAATTTTCTTAATGTATAAAAAGTTTTTTTCCAATTACGAAATTAGCATATGAAATTTAACGATGAAATTTAATATTTAGGTACGAGTAATTTGTTTTTGACGAAATTTAAACTAAATTCAACTTATTATTACTTATTAAAATTCAATATTGTTAAATACCTGTTTGCACAGAGATAAGTTAGTAAAAATAACTTTGACAACATTTGCCAATTAAGATAGTATAATTCCTGTTCGTTATACATTTATTACCCTTAAATATTTCATATGTCATTTTGTAATTAGAAAAAAACTTTTTTGCATAAATTGTTTAGAAAAAAATACTCTAATTGAATATGTAAAAACTTTTTTTTTTTTAGAAAAACCATTTATTAAATTTAATAAAAATAAACATTTTAAACATTTTGATGTTATAACAATGGTATACCATTTTAAAAAAAACATGCTGTGTCGAAAGTGTTAAAATTTTTAAATTTATCTGAAAACGTGTATTTAAGTACCTACAGTTATTCGTTTTTTAATTACAATAAAATAGGGTAATCGTAACATGACAAATCAAGTGAATATCAAATGTTGTGAAAATATGAATTTCAAACGCTCATAAAAATTTAATCTGACTTTCTTGTATACATTTTTTTTTTTTTTTGAAAAAGGTAGACAAACTTATGAGGAATCTTGTTTTACATTTTCAAATCTTAGATTCAAAAAGAAAATTTTTCATGAATTTCCAACTCAAAATAATTTGCAAATTTTCGTCATTTTTAGGTATTTTGTCAATATTTAAACTTAAGATGCTTATAAAAAAAATTGCGACTGGATTTTTAATTTTTTTCATTTGCCTTTGAAACGATATACTAGGAGCCTCCTATTATATTCTCAAGCTTTTTTAACCAACAAATAAAATTTTATTGTTATTTATAGAAAAAAAATTTAAAAAACGCGTGTGTCTCAATCGACCCTCAGAAGATGTGAAAACATAAATATGAGCTTA
>NC_042496.1:36403220-36408549 GCF_005508785.2 Acyrthosiphon pisum
AATCTGGCATGTTTATTGATTAATATTATTATTTGTATCAATATATATGTCTGAGAATCGGCTATTATCCAAGTTTGTATGCTGTGCTATAAGTAATTCCGAAGTTACGGCCTCTTAAGTGCACAATTTTAATCACACAGTAGTGTATCGTTAACACGTAGCAACATACACTCTATGTGGTTATTTTTTATTATTTGTTTCCGTGGCACGCGCGTCTATGGCATTAAAAGTTACGTTTTACGACAAATGTTTTTTTGATTTCACTTATTTCACTTACTGTCTAACTTACATAGATTTTTTTTCACGTTTCCAACAATATATTTTCAATATAATTAAGAAAAATAATCTCATCGGATTTTAGTACGGTTAGGTTTTTGTATTAATTGATTATATTAATCCATCGTAGGTGGAATTAAGTAAAAACGACAAACTTGGTATAACTTTGATATTTTAGAGTTAAATCATACACTTACGTACAAACAGCACGTGTCCGCGATCTACCGAAGGTAGATTACCTACCTGATAATGTACTGCTGTGAACCAGAATTTTTATCCTGGGCAACAGAAAAGTTAAGATAAATTAAGAACATCACACACCGAATATTAAATAACGCATTGATCAAAGTTTGAGTCATATACAGTTTGTATATTTAACGGGTAACGAAGTGCACGGGATCAGCTTGTAATACATATAAAAAGAAAATTGTTATGAATATAAAATCAATTTTTTTTTTAATTTCCTCCAACAATCATTTATGAAGAAACCAATTATTTATTTTAACCAAGCAAAATAAATAATAATCAAAAACTTCATATACCTATATAAAAAGTTCAATATATTAGTCAAAATATTTTGATTTTAATTTTATGGTGTATAGAAAATCCTAATATAAACATTCAGTGAAAATGTTATGTATAAACGGTAATATATTTTATAGTTGAGCAACCAGGAATTTTAATTTTGACCTCCCCAATACACTAACTAGATTCCCTGAAAAAGTTAATGTAGTTGAAAATCGAAGCATATTTTCTAATAATAATAATAATATATATATTCTGGCTCATCTGAAAGTATTTCCGGACATAATATCACCATTTAATTCTTATGTACCTACAGTTTTTCCTGTCTGCCGGCATACGGAAGGTTTCTTGGAAATAAATGTAAATTAACAATTATTATTATTACAAATACTTATATTCAAAAAATCTTCCTATAAAAAAACTAGCTTATACCTTATAAGTTATCCCGGCAATCATAAACGTAAAATAAATATTAGATAATTATAACACAAATCTAAACACTAAAACACAGTAGGTACTCATCCGGTCGCGCGTCTACAATGTTTTGCCGTTGTCAACTGTTTGTGTCATGACTCCCGATAAAGTAGTAATTTTGAGAATATTATATCTAATCATTCTAATCGATCTAAATCGTACGTCCAGTTGTATTACTATGAATTAAAATTTAAATTTACAGTTGCTAATTGCTATACAGTGTAAACATCACATTAGAAATAAGTATAATATCGTATACGATATGTTGTCTATAAGCTCGACTCTATACGTCTATACCCTGTTCCAAAAGAGAAGACACCAGGCGGGCCACAGACAAAACCGGTTTTGCTACGTAAATCTGGTGTCTTCTCTTTTGGAACAGGGTATAGTGTCTATGGTCTACATAGCTTATAATAATAATAGTTAATACTATAATGTTTACTACCTGAAATTCCAACAAAATCCGTTACAAAGATTTTATAATGAGATAAACCTGACATATTGCTGTGTGCATTTACTGTGTTTTAAAGACAAAAATTACAGTAATTTAAGTATACCTCAGTGTTGAGATACGATGGACAGTGTAAAAAATAACTGTAAATATAAAAATACTAAAAATAATTGTACAATAAAGTACAAGCTTTATGTTGTGATACGACGGCATCAAACACGAGTCGGTTAAATGGTGCCTGTATTATATTGGAATAACTGATAGGACGAAATATTTTATATTTACCTTGTAGGCGACATATATACGAATTAGTGCTAAGAAGTGTTTTTGAAATTAAATTTAAAATAAATACTATTGGTCCTGATGTTCCTATTTTTAAAAAATTCCAACAAGCTTGGCCTGAAATTGACTTGAAAAAGTATGAAATTGGAATAAATGATGTAGTTGTACAATCTACAGTTGAAACAAATAAATCTAAAATTATAGACTTATTAAAAAAAAAAACAATGTAGAGATGATTACAAAGAAGTTCTAGAGTTGACTGTTATTTTTCTAGGTGAAAGCCCACCAAACGGTATATTTTTTCACTATCCTGATGCTTTTCACCATGTCAGGTGGATGTCAAAGGCAGTTTGTTCATTCAAAATATATTTGTTTCGAAAACAATTTTAACTTAATGTTCAAGAAGAAAATGCATTTCGAGATATATGTATTTTTCTAGTTACGATATACGTAGAAGCATCGTTTAGATAGGGCTGCTGCAATTGACGCACCTTATAACGACTTCATATTTTTAAAAAAAATAATCAAATACCCAGATAAAGCTATTTCTGAAACAGCTACACATACATTTTGTGGACACTTATGGTACCTTGCGCCGGAAAGTATAGCCTAATCATTTTTTGATTTTCGGGTGCCAACCGAAATTAAAATTAAAATGGTTAAAGCACTTAAATCAACCTAGAACAATGATGATACAATTAAAAAAATTGTTTTGAATAAAGAGGGTATAAAATCATTTATAAAAAAAGAATTACATGAATTTGTATCACCAGAAACAGACAACTTTTTTCAAGATTTAAAATTTCAGCTGACTTCATAGATTTCCACCTGGATAATTGGAAAGAAAAAGAAGACTATAAAAAAGGAATTAATATTTTAACAGAGTTATCAGTCATAAATTATGTTGCAGAAAGAGGTGTTAAGTTAATTCAAGAATACAATAGTATACCGACGAAAGACGAAAATCAAAAACAATTTCTATTACAAGTTGTAAATGACTATAGAACAAATTACCCTGACTGTAAAAAAAATACATTAATTCGTTCATAACTTATAGATATTTTATTTGAATGTAACGTATCTAATTTACACTTTGTATTACTCCATCGGAACACTACCTATTTATTTTTAATGACATCAATATTTAATATGTAGGTACTTGTGTAGATAAACGATTTTTTTTTTTTAAGATTAAGTTTTTCACAGAAATTAATAGATTTACGAGAAATTTTGTCGGAACGTTTTTTATAGAGAATGCCTGAATCTACAATTTAGGTTCTATACAATTTTATGCTAAATGCAATATATAATGAATTAAATCAGAATAACACTAAAACTACCCTATTTGATGAATATTCAACCCTCTTGCGGCACCTGAAAGGGGTTATTAATCATCACCAAATTTAACCCACATAACTTTCGTATGGTAATGAAAAAATTGGGTGGGTGAGAAATCAAAAATATTTATCTTTCCTTACCCCCTACTATATAAGGGCCACCCTAATGGACACTAAATGTACAGCGAAGCGGTTAGGTAACCTGATTATTCTCCAGTATTTTTATAAGGATAAAAATGATTATTTTTTAAATTAAAATCTTTTTATTTAGACATATTGTATTGAGCATTATAATGAAGAAAAACTTTTATTTTAGATATCGCATTTATATGGCTTAACTCCAGTATGTGTCCTTTTATGCCTGTTTAAAGCTCCTGATTGAGAAAACCCTTTATCTCAGGTATCTTATTTATATGGCTCATCTTCAGTGTGTGATCTTTCATGGATTAATATCAAAAACGTATATATTTAGTCATACAATTTATATTAATATTATTATTGTATTTATTCATATAAAAATCAAAAACATAGATATTTAATCCATAGTCTGAGACCTGAATAATCACTCAATTTCTTATTAGATTACAGTCTGTAGCTTATATTTGGTTATATATGGCGGATGTCTGAGGAGGGATCAATTGTTTACAATTTCTTGAATTTTAATTTTATCTACAATATCTCGAGCTGAAAACAGTACCCATAAAGAATCAAGTGTCTCGTCACTCAATGTAGTACATAAGTGACTGTAAACAAATTTTAAACGACTAAAAGAACGTTGATTGGAGGCAGATAACACCAAAGATAATAAAAGAATGGATAGGACATGCTCACGATTTAAGATATACAGGTTACTCAACGACCCTAAGTGGTGCGCTTAAATGTTGATTTCTAACAGCTGATCAACTATGTGAGAATAACTACTAGCGCTCCAATACATAATATTGTATATCTATATTGATATATTTTGTAGTACCAAGAGAAATCACTATGATGCAAAAGCGCTAACTGTTATTCTTGCTATGACAAGATCGTTAATTTTAAGCGCACCAAAATATAAGTTTCGTTGAGTAACCTGTATATCTTAAATCGTGGACATGCCTATACTCATAGATAATTACTTGCACAGATTGTAATTATCTATTAATAAAAACACTTTTTTATTTTAATATTAACATATACAATTTTATAGAACTTTACTCTTAGAGAGTTGTTGTAATTGTCCATAAACTTTAGAAGGTGGAGATCCAAGAATAAGATTACAAATAGCTCTCATAGCTACTTGTATATTTTGAAAAGATCCTAGAATGTGAATTTTTGTGTCTGCTAAAACTATTCTGGTTTTTGTAACGTTTTCAATGGTAAACTTTGTCCGTCCTCCTTTTCCGGCCAATCGTCCAATTGCACGGGACAAATGGTCTCCTTTTAATGTTTTTACGTCTTTCACCTAAATCAAAATATAACCAATATTAATATTTAAAAAAAAAACTACATAAGTTTAAACTATTATTTTTATTATTATTATTTGAAATCTTTAGCCATTACAAAATATAAAAGTACATATATGAATATCAAATTTACATTTAGTGCTTGGGATGTTACTATTTTTTTGTAACAACTACTACTCCCCAAAAAAATTGTTCGCCATCACCACTGTAAATTTTAGATTCTGAGTGGAACGATGAATGTATTGATTTTACAATGATGTGTTTTTTTATTTTTTTTGTGTCTGTGTACACGATAAGTAGTCGAAATAATGCTACGATTTTCAACTTCAGTATCTTGTTCGATCAGAAAGTGAATATCGTTGGTGCATTGGGGACGTCAAAATTTAAATTTCCCAGTGGTTTTCAAAAGCGCCGGGAAAAACAAAAGAAAAATTAATGAAAATCGGGAATTTTTACGCAAAATCTGTTTTCGAGAAAATCGATTTTGGTTTTTGGTGTAACTTTAAAACAAATGACCGTAGATACATGAAATTTTCATG
>NC_042496.1:36409582-36449418 GCF_005508785.2 Acyrthosiphon pisum
TAAAAACCTAGGATAACTATTTTTGGGTTATTTGTTGTGATTGTATAATATATTCGTGGGTACTTGAAACTTCTAAAGTATACTATTATATATCTATGATAGAACCACGGTTTTTTGTTGATGTATAACGCGTTATAAGTACCTAATAGATATTATGATATGATTAATTTGGAATTTATTATAGGTACCTATTATAGGTCAATTTTTTTTTAATACCATAGATAAGTATATATATGTCTAATACATAGACTGATATACCGTCTCCGCTCAGAATCGTTTTTCTTATACAGTGATATTATATCATTGAATTCAAATTTAATACCATCCATTATGCAGTGACCCACTTCTAACCTACTGTACAGCAGAGCGACATCCACTTACCCACCTTTTTTTTATTTAGGGCTTTAATTTTAATGCAATTGTTTAAATATAGCGTTCTCATTTTTTTTTTTAATGTTCTTTAATAATTCACTTTTTTAGTCTTTATTCATAAATAGTTTATGATCTTCATTATTTTCTTGTATTTTTAATTTATATATTCTGTATGAATCTAAAAAATATCTTACTAAAAATAGACAGGATGTGAATAGTAAAAATATTGTGTTATTACACATTTTAAAAAAAGTTGATGGCTGTTATTTGATTAGGTAGGAAATAAATAAAACAATTTTCTTTTAATGTATACCAGGGATGGCGAACCTTTTGATAACTGCTTGTCAAATCAAAATGTTTGGTTTGATTTTATTTGCATAGCGTGTCAGAAACTTTGCAGACCTTTTTTTTTAAAAAAAAAAGGTCGTGTAAGGCATCCGAAACTATGTGTTGACTGTCGAATGATATATTCCAATAATAAGTTAAAGATAGTTTCAAATTATCAATAATTTTTTTGGAGTAAAAATGTAAAAATTATGAATTATATTTTAAATTGACGTGTCACTGAAATAATGTGTGCCTGTCACTCCATGACACGCGTGACATAGGTTTGCCATCCCTGATGTATACCATAGATCAGTGGTCGGCAACCGGCGGCTGACGCGTCTATTGTATACGGCCCGCTTCAAATTCTACAACGACATTAATTTGAATATCATATCAAAAAAATCATATTGTATAAATATAATTGAACGTTTCTATCAGTCATATTTTATAATGGTAGATATACCTTGACAGTTACCGATAAGATAGAGTAGATACGACAAATGTATTTAGGCTATAATCTTAATTTTCGATTCTGTTCAGTAACGTTGCGTTTTTTGTACAGGTATGTGCAGTTTGCGTCGTGTGTAGTTTTAATAACATTTTAATTTATATTTCATATTTATAGTGATCGTTTATTTGGCTGTTAATTTAAAGTTAATTTAAATTTTAAAAGAATTATAATGAATGTAAGTAAAAAAAGAAAAATAGATTCTGAATGTTGTGTATTTCAACATAAATGGATCATATAATACTTTGTTATTGAAAATAAAAGAAAATTCATGTGCCTTGTTTGTCGTGAATTAATAAATACAATATTAAACGGCATTATGAATCCAAACATAAAGTTAAATATGACTCCTTTTTTAACATTTAACGGACAATTAACGATCTTTTTAAAAGTAACTATTCAAAATAAAGCCATTATTTCTGCCAGTGTGAATGTAGCTTTGTTAATTGTAAAAAAGGGAAAACCATTTACAGACACAGAATTTGTCAAAAAATGTGTACTAACCATGGTCGGTAATATTTGTCCAGATATTGTAGATAAGTTTAAAGATGTTTGGATTGGATTTGATAAGGATGTTTGGATCCACTTACGTGTGTGAGCAGCCCTTTTCTCATATGAAAAAAATTAAAAACCCATACCATTCACGCTTAACTGATGACCATCTCCACCATGTACTTAGAACCAGTACAAGTCATTTTAATGTGGAAATTAAAAAAATAATAAACAATATTCATCAACAAAAATCACATTAAGCCTAAAACAGTTGTAATTTCCATACTTTTATATTATAATTATTATATTATTAAAAACTGTAATTTTTATGTTCTATTATTTTAAAGTTTTAAACAGTTATTTTTTTTCTTGATAAATAATTTGGAATATAAAATTTTTATTTTTGTCTGACCCGCAAACTCTTTTTAATTTATGAATGTGGCTCGGGAATCCAAAAAGGATGCCGACCACTGCCATGGATGATACACTAAGTGTATATTACACTTAAGTGTGATGTGCATCTTTGTTGTAACATAAAAATTTAAAAACATTGTATTGCATTCAAATCATAAGTGGTGTATCTAAACTTGCAAATACACACAAAAATCATGAATCAAAATATTAAAGGTTTGATAACCTTTTCTATAACAAAAGGTAATTGGATTGGGTTTATCGAGCGTGAAAACAAGTCCAATACTGAAATAGATTTGATAATGATCAGCCTAGTGCCTACTTAAACTGTCAATCTCTAATCAAAATAATAAAAACTATACTCTGTCTTACGAAAAGTACCACACCTTGATGAAAACCAGCCATCTTGCGCATATTTATGCCCCATGCTAGTCACCAGTAACAATGACACAGGTCGTCGGCAACGGTTGTGGTACCGAGTAAACACGATGGCTGCTTCGGTTACATCAATGCTGATCATTCACTATCGCAATATGTCGGTAATAATAGTGCGCACAATGCTCCGATGGCCCGCAGGCGCATTGTGGCCCACAGTGTAATTGCGCAAAACGGTACCTTTTTTTCATGAGACAGAGTATAAGCATACGTACATAATGATACGTACTTCAAAAGATTCGACAAACAGATTGTCCAGTCTTATTAATGCTAACGCGTCTTCCACTTCGAACCCGTAGACAAACGCTTTGACAAAGTCTGCAGCCTTCTGCAAGTGTTGCGAGCCGATCTCGTCGTCGGGAACGGGATTTCTGATTTCCACATTCCTTGATTTGACGTTGAATCTAATATCGAGACGGAGGTGATCGACGACGGGCGTGTAGATCTTTAACCAGTGTTCCTTGAGCGGCGTGAGCCTATGTGACGGCACGGGCACCTTGCGCACCTCCCGGTTGTCTGACGCCGACTTGGTGGACTGGATTTTCCTCAGTGGCCTGTTGTGAGTCGACATCCTTGCACTGTAAATTAGTTAAAAATGAAAATAGAATTCCCGGAAAGGCATAAGTATAAAAGATCGGGAAGACGATACTGCGACACACGTGACACGTGCAGGCACGCAGCAGCTAAGATAAATGATAATTAAATTAAACAATAATATTATTGAGCACGGCCTTAGAAGATTATCTTCTAAGGCCGTGTTATTGAGTGTCTGAGTGATAACACTGATAGGTGGTTCAAATTGGTGATTGGCTTAAATATATTAAAGAATAAGAGCCTAGAAGAAAAAAAAAATCATATGTTTCGATGTCAAGAACAGATGTTCCAAGTAAGTGTTGCCATTCGTACCACAGAATAGACGAAATCTATTTCATCTATTCTGTGTTCGTCTCATGGTTTTGGTATTATTATCCGACATTACAAGTTGTAATGTACAACGCGTCTACTCGGCCGATCGTAGTAAAAGCCAAAGGGGCGAACGAACAACTAATACTATCACGGAGAGATACCTATCCGTGATCCGCTCACCGTCTGTCTGTGGTCCGTCGTCTTATCCGCACAGAAATATAAGCATACGCTGCGTACGTTGTATTATAATACAAACATAATAATATATTCGCTTATATTGTATCTGTGGGTATCCGGCACCCGCCACCCGACGCCCGACGGATCGAACCACAGGTTTCTAAATAGTCTGCGGATCGAACCCTACCGCGACGGCGGTGACCTCGTTCAGCAGCTGGCCAGTCCGTAGCGTTGGCCAACCTTTGTCGCCCCGTACCTTTGTTATCTGGTTCTGGGATATTGATAATCGAATCGTCGTAACTCGCAATTCATAATATAATAATAACATTATATTATTATTATGCTCGGTGTGATATTATATACACACATCATATTGCATTATACATTATTATTATTATACACGCATTACGCACACGAAGAATAAAAAGGAGGAATCTGAAATTTATTTTTCTGCCTTGTTTTTTTAAACACATTTTCTATCCATTCGTATTTCGTTGATTGTTTCACTCTTTGACGACGACGACGACGACGGCGACGACAACGACGATTAACGTTAACGACTTCGGCGACGGATACTCCTTTTCCGTCCAGACCGTTCGCTGCCCCGTCTTCTCTTTTGTCGCGTTTTCGTTTTCCAAACGCATTGCGCCCGCAGAGAAATGTCGCTGAGATCGAAGACGGTGTGCGAGATATGCGGCGAATCGTTTTTGACAGAGAACAAACTCTCCAACCATATAACGGAACGACACGTCCACTCCTCCACGAGCCCATCGCCAAGCGTCTGTTCGTCGTCCAAACGTCGGAAACTGGACGCTGACTCGGACGTCAGGTGTCCGCTATGCGATTATGTAGACCTGGACACCGACCGTCTGCAGCAACACGTCAATCGCATGCACTTTGACCCTGGCAGTCCCCGGAGACCGGGAACAGTAGACTTTCCTTGCCCGATATGCCCACTGGCGTTTGACCACTGTGATAATCTCGAAACTCACATAAACGAAGAACACCACGATATTGTTAGCCCTCAAACGGTAATGTTAAGACGTAACAGTGTCTGGCGCTGTTGTATCCCATTCATTTTGTTACAGTCATTATAACATCATGTATTTTTCTATGTCTGCAGGACTGTGATAGTCAGAGGATACCGTTGTTGGAAAATATCAATGAAGGTTGTGTGATATGCGGAATGAAAAATTTTGATAGCTTAAGAGATTTGGATGCACACATTGAACAACATTACCGAGGTAATACGGTATTCCTAATACCCATTCTATTTTATGTACTTTATTATTTTACTGATTTGAACTGTTTTAATTTGTATGCTAGTGTGCGTTGGAAAATTATTTATCAATACATAACTCCAATACAATTGAAAACAATTCATATTTATTATGATTTGTTCTCTACTAATTAAACTACCTACTATAAAATGGTTAAATTGACAAATGCCCATAACAAATGAATAGGCTTGTCAGCAAGATATACGTCTTAATAAAATTAATATAGGAACCAATACAATTCAAAATTAATTATTTTTGATAGAATGAATTTTTAAAAAAATTGTATACCTATGGGTATATTGGAACAATTTAGATTTAGAATGTCTTAGCACGATTTTCTTAAATTAATCATAACAACTCAGTAGCTTGGAATTTTACAAGTTACAATTTTCATTTATTAATTATTAGGGCACAGATTTTAATGTAATAAACAAGTCAAAATATGTAATTACCTATTAAAATTCATGAAATATTTAACAAATAGTTTTTGTTCAACATCTATTTTACAATTGTAATAATTATATAAAAAAAATAAAAGTACTGAGTAGAAAAACAAATAAACAAACGACAACAACTTGTCATTAGATTAATAGGCTGTATAACAAATAATAGATTTGGAAATTTTTAAAACAGTGTGTCTATTTTATTGTATTTGTAACAATTTATGACAGATAGATTATATTTCCCACAGAATAATGAATATTGTTAATATGTCTGTAAATAGTTTTAGGTATATAAAAATACTAAATATTAACAAAATAATTTGTTTTTATTGGTAAAATATTTAAGAAAAAGCATTAATTTCAAAATATGTAATATTGAATACCTAAGTAATATATTTTGTTCAAATGTTAAAATAACTTATAATAATTAATCTTAAATATTTTGTTGAAAAATTAGAACATAACTCAGAATTATTGGTGGGGTGTTTCAAGCTTCTGGAATTAATATTTTTTTTATAATTCAACATCATTAAAATTATTATTTTCAACTTACGACACTTAGGGCCGTTCTTACAATGTCCGGTAATGTGTTGTCTAACCCTAACCAACTGATAACAGATTTTTTTACTGGCAAAATTCGACCTATTAAGTGTTTGTTATCCTTAACATTGTAAGGACGGCCCTTAACAAGAAAAACTGTATTTTTTTTTTTAATAACTAAACAAAACATATTTTGAATAACTTAATATTAAATTGTTGTGCTATATAGGGATAATAGTATAAAAATTTAAAAAAAGATTTAATTTTAACTATAAATACTTAAATATTATATCAAAAAAAAAATTGATATATCTATAAATAACTCAAATAGAGTAAAATTATTTTGATATTTGCATCATGTATAGAAAATGCTAATATACATTTAGTGTTTCAAGAATACAATTATTCCTTTCTGAATTATAACAAAACATAATGTTCTTATTTTCCCACTGTTTATTTATTAGTTGTCTATAATATTTCCTGCCCCAAAATATGAAAGCTATTTGAATGCTGAATCTATTTGTTGTCTATTTTTGTGTTTGGATCCGAATTAACCCAATACCATAGAAGTAAAATAATGACCATACACAATACTCAGTAACATCTAAACACCTAAGACAATATAGTCAAAAAACCAATAACAAAAGGTGGAATTTTTCTCATTTTTAATTTTCATGTTAAGTATTAATATTTTGTAAAATATATTTACTATATTTTGTAAATGCCACGAAAAGAGTTAAATTGATTGTATGTATTCAATTTCATTTTAAAAACCCAGATACCAATATAGGAATTTTTTATTCCAGGTCAAAAGCTTTGGTTATTACATATTATATATTGACTCATATATTGATTATGAAAATGTTAATATAGTTTTTTTATTTTTAGGTTCAACACCACCTACTCAAGATCATTTAACCAATCATGATCAGCTTTTGGCCAAACAATTGGAAAAACAAGAACGTGAACGTATGAAACATAAAGAACAGGAAGATTTTCTAAAGTTACAAGCTGCTTATGGAATGGACAACAAAGGCAATTATAATCAACAAACTATGACTAACCTACAAGAAGCTGTATCAAGTGGCGAATTAACTGTTTATGATTATTATGAAAAAATATATGAAATAAAAATGGCTGAAAGTAAAGGACTTGATACCGGCGAATCATCTACAAGAGGTTAGTTTAATTGTAGAAATTATTATTTATTGAAATCTGTCTATTTATACAGTTAGGAATAACTCAATCAAATTTCAATAACTCTTCAATAGTACTTAAGTGTTTTTGTATATTGTTCTTCAAACTATGGTATAATCAGTTATGTATGTTTATTTATATTATGATAATGATGAGTGTATTAGTGAAGTTTTTGTCCTGAGTCCTGTCCAGTGACTAGATGTCAAATCTAGTTTTCACTAGTTTTCAATTAGAATATTTTTATAAATGTTGCCAAAAATTAGCGCGCTACATTTAAAAAAAAGTAGCGATAGCGAGCTACTTTTTTGGTGGGAGTAGCTGCAGCGTTAGCGCGCGCTACAAAAATCTAGTAGGGTCCCTACCACTGGTTTTAGGTAATAACAAAATGTTCTTGCATAAGTATGTGTGTGGTAATGAGTATATTGTATAATATGCCTATTCTATATGTTATATTATGTCCAAACTCTTACAAGGTGTGTACATTTCACATTTATTATCATCATATAATGTAATACAATTTATTTTCATTTTTTTTTTTTTAAATATTTCTAGAAATATCTCTAAACGACCTTAAAGTACAAACTACTTGTACCTAATTGGCATAATAAGACCTTAAGTAAATCAATACATTTTTCTAGCAATACATCACTGGACACACTTAAGTCGTAATGAAAAATCCATTGACCCAAACATAATCTTATAGGCTAAAGGTATATAATTTGGTTACTAGTTAGCCATCTACATATCTTTTGTAATATGTTGTTTTAAATTGAATGTAACTATAGTTAGAAAATAAATGGGTGGCAATTATCTCAGTGAAAATTCAACTGTCAGCAATCTTTCCTCAAAACTATATAATAACTATTATTTTTCTGATTTAATTTTCAAAATATTTTGGCTTTTATTTCATTATTTTTAGCACATATACATATATTTGAAATTTTTAAATGTTTTGTTTTGATTTATGTGGGTACATACATTTTTATTTTTGAGTAAAAAAGTTAGAAAATTAATTAAATACAACTGTACAATGTTCTCAGAGATTTCAAGTTAAAATGTTGACAATTTAATATCTTTAACATACTAAATTATTACCACATTTATTTCAATTAGTTTAATGAAGACTAAGAAGATTGCTAAAACATAAAAACAATATAACTGATTAAATGAAAATTATAAGGATTTTTATTGATTATATTATATTATAGCTTCCTTTTTTTTCTTTAACAATATTTGTGGTTTATAAAATGTATACAATATACTATTAATTATTATTACCTAGGTATAATATGAATTTTAATTGCTACAAGGCCATATAATTTGATCACATATGATTACTGTAAACAAAGTGATTTTTAAATAAAGAAAACCATCTGTATTCAATATTTAACATTAAGGCGTCTAGTGCGAATGTAATTTTGTACACAAAAATACGCTCTACGGGAATAATGATCCTGTTCTATAGAATCAACCAAATTTGATAATTTATAGAGGACAATATTCTACAGGCAGCATCAAAGTTCGTTTTTCAATATTTTAATCTCAACCTTTATAATAATGTTTTACAAAAAATATAATTTAAGTGTTTTTTTTTGTAAATTAAATTATACGTTTATTAGAAATAAAATAAAATCAAAAATTTGAGTTTGATGCGGCCTGTTGGAAATCTTTTCCTTTCAGATAAAAAAATAGGGTAAACGGACAATTGGTCCCCGCATTAAAATGTTGTATGCGGACAATCGGTCCCATCATAATTTTATACACAATTGGTCCCCAGTCAATAGGTATAATACTAGCATTACAATACTAACTATTTTTAGTAAACTGTAATAAAATATTTCCCTTGATAAATGATAATCTTTTATTGCTGACTGACCGATCATCAGTTATTGCTAAACATCCGTCTTGTTCGTACTAGTATACTAATAATGGAAATAATATAATGTTTTAAAACCAGCCACGGAAAAATAAAATTGGGATACCAAAATTGTTTATTTGTTTTTCAAAAACATGTTAAAAAGGGTAAACGTTGGGTTTGTGTTATAAAAATCTGACAATTCTACAAAGCCTGAAAATTATTCCCTTGAAGTAATTTTTTTCTCGATATAATACACCTTATCAACTCCCCTTAATTAGGTATTGAGTAGTAGATTAGTGGAAAAGTATTATAATTAAGGTGGCAACTAGAATATAAAATTTAATTTTGAAAAACTGGCACTGGGCCTCTTTAACTAATTGAAGTACTTATTAATTTATTGTTGGTAATTTCCTAAATGTCTAAAAAAAAGTTTATTGTGATTTACTGATTTGTATTATAATTTAATCAAGACTAAAAACAAGGTTATGTTACACTATAATTTCAATAACAACTAATTATGATTTTTTTATCTTATCAATTGTCAACCATATGTTTTTTTATTGTGTATTAATGACTAGGCATAATATAATATAACAATATTGTATTATATTATGTCTATGATTAAAGACTTAATAACATCAATGCAATTGATATTAAACTATTTGGCAATAATTCTTATATTTTCTTTAGTAATTAATACCTAATAACATAACAATAATACCATTTATACAACATTCTATTTATTGTTATTTTAAGTAATGTTATAAACTTTTGAGCTTTTTTCAGTTTTTAATTATGTAGTTTTTCTTGGAATTTTTTTGTGAAATATGAAAATTTAAGAATTTTGGATGTGAAATTTATACAAAATGGCTTCTGAATCGGTATATCTGCCTTGCGAGTTTTGCGACAAAATCATTGATTTAAAAAATGTGTACATTCATCAAGTTGATTGTCAAACAAAAAATGATCTTTTATATAAATTTCATGATGAAAACAATGATGTCACACTTCCGTGCGAGTTTTGTAAGAATCTTATAGATTTAAATAATCTGATGTGTCATCAAATTGTATGTCAAAAAAATTTGAAGAAAACAAAAAACAAAGTTTCAAATATTGGTGAAAAAACTGGACCAAGCGTATATTCCAAAAATACTCAACTATCAAGTGTTAATGAAAAAGTACCTTATCAAGATGAATTTAATCAAAACCTTTTAAGTGAATCAAAAAAAAATAGTTCTGTCCAAAACAGTAGCCATAACATAGATTTTAACTTGCCCAGTACTAGTAAAAACTATGCAGTTCCTACTTTAATATTAAGAAAACCAAAATTAACTGATGATCGCTCATGTAGTAGTTCATTATCATTAGAACAAAGTATGATTTTACCAGTGAAATATAATTGTGACGTAAAATCAACGGGTGTTACCAATGTAAAAAATAATATGCACAATGATAGGTCACCATTTTTAAGTTCATATGGAAGAGATTTTCAGAATGACTCTACTAGCAAAAATGTATCTTACAGTGAGCATAACTGGCCATGTGTAATATATGGATTATAATATTATATTGACAGATTTTAAATATTAATTTTATACTTTTGTTTGATATTAATGTTATTGTACATTTTATTTTAATTTTTTTAGACTTGATTGAGTATATTCGTCACTTCAGTGCATCATCACCAAATGTAGTAGAATTACATTTGGCTTCTCCGACTGACCATTATAGATCCACTTATGGTGACAAAGGTTGGGGATGTGGATACAGGAATATGCAAATGTTGATGTCCAGTATGCTTTTACAAATGGATTACAATGAACATATATCGAGAGTATGGGAAGTTGAGAAAGGACCTCTGCCACGTGCTTGGATGCCATCCATATCAAGATTACAGCAACATTTAGAGAAATCATGGAGCATGGGTATTGACGAAATGGGTAGAGAACAACTTGGTGGTACTGTGTATAACACAAAGAAATGGATTGGAGCCACTGAAGTTGTTACTATGCTAACAGCTTTAAAAATTAAGTGAGTTTCATTTTGAACTAGGTGGAAAAAATGTCATTGGATTAATACCAATCAATACAAAATTATGCAGATTTAACTTAATAATAACATACTAACATACTGATTGATGAGTTGTGTTTTAAAATTAATAAAGATAATTATTATGATTCTTTTAAAGTACCTCACACATTTCTGATCAGTCTTTATGTACAATGAATGGGGAAAAAACATAACGTGATTAACATTTTTCGTTGTATAATGTTGTCATATAACGTAACTAATAATTCAATATATTTGATTGTTCAGAACATTATTAATAGACTTTCGAAAACCAACTGGTTCGAAAAATACTCATCCAGAAATGTTTCACTGGTTGTACGAACATTTTAGCAATAGGAAAAAACAATTTATTCCTCCAGTTTATATACAACATGAAGGTAATTATACTGGTTTTTTCTGCAAACTTGGTAAAAGCTAATAAATTACACTAGTAAGTGATATTATTTGTTGTTATTTAGGTCATAGTCGAACTGTAGTCGGTGTTGAAAAACTATCTGATGGAACAATTTTGCTATTAGTATTAGATCCAAGTGGTCATTATGATAAATTAAGAACAGAAGCTGGGATGTCAACTATGTCACATATAAGAAAATCTATGTACACATTCAAGGCAAAAGAGTATCAACTAGTCACAGTCAGTGGCATAATCACAAGTGATTCAGAATTTGAAGTAAGTATAATTTTCTCTGTCAATTAACTCTGGGTTTCTCAAATATTTGTCTATTACGTCTATAACAGATTTGCATGGGTCAACTAGTTTTTATACTTGATCTATCTAATCGAAATAATAATATTCTATTTTTAGTAATAATTATAATAACCTATGTATTTATGTAACTAATGTCCGTATAAATAGTCAATGTATGTATCATATAAGACATAGTATATAATCCATAATTAGGTAGATCAGTGATTGTCAAGTCGGGAGTCGCCAGATGATTATTTAGGGTCACCATTACATAAATTATGAAAAAAACTTATGCATCTTACATAGAAATATACTTTAAGGTATTGAGAAAAATTTATTTTTTATTCGGTTGTCGCTTGAAACACGTTGAAAATCACTGAGGTTGATGACTTACCAGACAATTAGAATATATTATATACCTATATATGCAAATTGATCTCTGGTGATAAATAATTTACAGTAATATTGTTAATTTATGTTTGAGGAGAATTTTTTTTCTGGAAGTTGTAGCCCGCATGTGTAGACTGGATGAGTTAGATGTAAGGTAATATTAGAGTAGGCTATAACTACCTCTGTTTATATGTTTTCTCACATAATATTTACTTTTTTTTTGCCATAACCTTCAAATATTTTTGAAATACTTATAAAATTGGTCAACATTCCAGATTTATTTCAAATATTAACACCTAATAATGTTTTAATTGTTGCAGAGTGGCAAAACAATTAAATCTACCCGTGGTTCATAACAACTATCAAGAAACTACAATTCATTTTGCAGAGCTTAAAGATTTTGTTAATATTTTAATTTTCCTTTTTATACATTCTAAATTCTGTCAAATAAAATTATAGCCTAAACGCGAAGTATATTGTTTAACACTTTTAGAATGTTCTAGTACCTATATTACAAGTTACTACATTTAATGTTTATAATATAATCACACTTAAAATCCATCATTACAAGTAGTGATTTTAATAAAATATTGTAGTTTATAGAAAATCATTTGTTTTGTAATTTAATTTATTTATTATCTAAACAAGCACTTGTAAATTAAATAGTGTTTGGTTTTTAAATTAATACATTTAATAGACTAGACAAAATTAATGTATCTACAATGTAAATTTGTACAAAAAAAAAAAAAAAAAAACATTTACATCAGACTTTAGGAATGCTTGCTATTCAAATATTAAAACCCATTTTTCTCATGCATTCCTTATGTGCTTCAATTAGATGTCCACATTTTTCTTCTCCATTTTCCATAATACTGTAAAAAAGAAATAAATAATTAACAAAGAATGGTTTATTGTTTATGAATTTAGTGCTTTTTTTTGTAGTTAGTTATTAGAGAAAACATCAATAATTTGGGTTTTCCGTAAAATATACATAAATATATATAAATATGTGTATGTAAATTTAGTTTTAGGAATAACAGATTTAAGATATATTTTTTACTTGTACGATAATAATACTTGAATACTGTCAAAATAAAAATATTATTAGATTTTTGTTGATTTAGTTTTGTCTTTTTTTTATATACATTACATATTATTATATTATAAATAGTATGAGCTATTATAAATGTTATTTTATGGTTAAATAATATGATGAAGTGTATAAAATATTATATTAGAGTAGAACTTCAACATGAGATTGTACAAAATATTAAATATCTAAATAATTAATATATTACATTAATTACAAATGATATTAAACTGTATTTATTATACTTAATCAAATTATAAATTGTTGGAGACCTATATTATAAATATTTTTATAAATGGATAAGATAATTTCAAATAATAATTATATTATATTTGTTCCGAAATTTTCCATTTTTACTAACTCCAATTATAGGGAAACAATTTAAAACTAGCAACACGGATAAAAAAATATTTTATTTAATAAAACTAAACATAAAATGTTTTTAATTGACAATTTTTAATGGACAAATTCAGTTTAACCTCTTTATATTGGAATCACTTATGATTCTATAATCATAGATTAAATATACTAGTATATTTAATCTATGCTATAATGTAGTTATAGAGAGACTAAAATATATTGTATAGTTATCCGTTGTTAATAATATTTCAGTTTTTAAGTGAATTATGAGCATTTTAAATATTGATGTTTTACATACTCATAACTCATACAACCCTTGAAGATGAACCCATCCGAAGCATAGCATAGATTCTTTAATTAATTTTTAATAATTTAGTATGTTTTTATGAATGCATCCCACAAAATGTATAAAAGAAATTATAGTTGGCTCCCGCCTATAAAGGTTGAAGAATCAGGTTAGTTAATTGATGGTGTTAAAACAGTTTTAGATCCCCGGTTGACAGATACTTGTATTTTTACTGGCAAGTAAGATAACACTTTCTAAAAAAGCGAGCATCCTTGAATTTCAAACAGTTTAAACACGAGTACTTAAAAACATAGGTACTATTAAAAAGTAAAATTGTAACTTGATCAAGGTTTTAAGCTTATATAATAGGTATAGTAAATATTATCATTATATTTTATAAGTTTATTACCATCACTAATATTATGCACTAATAATATATGTACACTGTACACAATTAAATGCTTTAATTTAAAAACAATGTTGAATAAAATTAAATAATGTAGCATGTGGTTCATTAACACAAAGCACTCCTAAACTTTTAATTCTTTTGAAACACTGATCTACCCAAGACAATAATTTTCATACTATGAATATAATATTTCTGGCACATGAATTTTTATTAAAACCGGTTAGGTACAACATTTTGCCATGAGGCGCGAAAAAATTTTGACACCACTGCTCTATAAAATAGAATATCAACAGTATGTATAAGCAATTACTCGGGGAAAAATTAATAAATATTTAATTGTTGTTGATTCTAAGTTGTTCAAATTCGTAGACACACACTGAAGGTTTGCCTACATACAACAAGAGTTCACAAATACCAAAAAGTCGCATAATTAATAAAAAATATTATTACCAAGCATCTCTGACTCTTTTGGTGTCCGGACAAGCACAACAAGCTTTCAATTTTTTTGGTTCTTCGGCGGGCTTATTCTCCAACGCGGGTGCAATGGATTTATCGCTGACTAAGGGCATCATTTTTTTTACTGGCTAAAAATACTGGGACGGATTCAAAATTTAATAAAATATTGCGTAATGTGACGCAAACTGTAACGTTGTAGTATGCACACTGCACAGTGAACAATTTATGAGTCAACTGACTGACGAGTGACGAGTGACAACTAGTAGCAACTATAAAAAATAGTCAGGATTTAAGAATGAATTCTGGAACACTGAAATCGAAAAGTAAATATTTAATCGTTGAAGTTATGGGATCAGTAAGTTTTTAAGGTTATTTTTGTTAAGACATCGGAGATTGATAATATGATAATATTAAATAGATAACACGGAATTCTGCCATAGATATTAAAGAATATCTATGAATTCTGCACAGCTGGTACGGAAGTGCACTAAATATGCACCAATAATGTCGCAGAAATTTGAATTGCTCATAAAAATTAAAAATTTAAATTTGACTTACAGGCGGAAATCTTTTTTTTGATAAAAGTAGACTTTCCTAGTAAAATATTTACTCACCTATTCTTAGACCATAGTGCAATAATAAAACCTCATATTTGAACCAATAATTATATTATAATCGACACGGCGCCTCCACTAAAATGTAATGGAGTTAAAAAATTATGTTATACTCGGATAATTCAGTAAAGATTTTCAGAACCGTATGAATTAAAATTCTAACAGTAGCTCGGGAGCTTCAAGAAATATAGGATAAATAATGTCAAACTAGTATTCTAGTTAATATGTTTTATTATTACACATTTTTTAATTAAATGAAAATATATGTAGTATGACGATAGACTTACGAACATTATGGTCATCCGAAGTTTGTAAATGTGCAGATTGCTGTTGGCCCAAAACTATTGAACTTAACACGGTGTGTATTTTGTATATGTTTACAATAGTATAGGTAAATACCTATGTATGTACACAGATGATTATATATGTCTAACAAACTTTATTCTGTATTACCAAAAAATAATAATTACGTTTATATGGTAAAGTTTGTAACGGTGTCACACGTCCATTGCATTGTTACAATACCAATTTTAAAGATAGCAATATTATATTATACCTATATGCTGCACTCAACAACAATAAATTATCAGGCAGTGGCGAGCTGAGGTGCTCAATTTTGATGCAGTTGCGTCAACTTTTCAAAGGGGGTGGTGCCACCCCATGAGTGTGGCGCAGAATTACATGCTAAAGCCTGACCTCTTGACTCTTTTGATCACATTTTATTTACATCATAACTTTGTTATAAATTAAAATAGGATAGTGGTGATGGTGGTGGCAAGTACTTAATTATCAAAATGCGCCATTTAAAATTGATGTTCAATCCGCCACTGTTATCAGGTATTAATCACAAAGTTGGTAAGATTTGTTAATTTGTTACGATTATTAATTTTTTTTAAATTAAAATGTACAATATTATCACTATTTTAACAATGTATACTATAATATTTCTTATGTTTTGGTTGTTATAAAATTTTATAGTTTTATACGCGTATTTTACCAACCTTAAGAGCCGGAGATGTATTAAAAAACTGTATTTTTTATTATTTTGAACCATTTAAAAATATGTACAAGACCAAAATTAAAAATTAATTCATAAAATGTGAGTACAAAGTTTTTAATTAAGTTGATGATTATTAATCAATAAACTATATTATTTAATGTAATAATGAAAAGAATAATAATATAATGGTCAAATAAAGATATACTATTTACACTCTTAATATTTTGTATTTAGTTTCAAATATATATTATACATAAGAGAAAAACCGTAAACTTAAAATTCCCAAAGTCCCAAAATTGGTCATGCAAGTATTTATATTTATTTATAAATAAATAAATGTAAAAATAAAATATAAAAATTATTTTACAAAAGTGTTGTTGAGAAATACTTGTATTAAAATGTTGTTTGACTACAAGCAAAAAGAGAAATCTATTTAATTCATTTAATTTTATCATAGTTCATGTTGTTATTTAATTTGATGGAGGAGGTGGTGGCGGCGGAGGTGGTACTGCTAATAGCGTTTGCAAATCAGGGGGAGGCATCATCATAGTTGGAGGATTCATTGATGGTGGAGCTTTTGCTTGGTGTTGTTGCTGGCTTGGCCATGGTTGAGTTGGTGGAGGCCACATACCAGATACAGTTGTTGGAGCAGGAGGTGCAGGTGGTGGACCTTGTTGCCACGGAGGTGGCATAGATGTTGGTTGGTTGGGAGGTGGTGGAGGTGGTGGCATGGCCCATGGCATCTGTTGTTGAACATTTTGATTTGATACCGGTGGTGGTGGTGGAATGTTAGAATACTGTTGATTTGATGGCGGCGGCATTTGCCAGGGAGGTGGAACATTTATTCCAGGAGGAGGCATGGGTGCTCCATTCATCGGTTGATTTGACCATGGTGGTGGAGGTAATGAATTTGGTATTGAATGAGGTGGTGGTATTGACATAAGTGGTTTCAATGGTTGTGGCTTATTAAATAAACCTCCATTACTGTTCCCAATAGAAGGACGCATGGAATTATCATCATGTTTTGGTGGTGGTGGACCTTCACCAAGTTCAGCCATCAGAGACATATATTCTTCATCAATTTTATTCTTATCCTGACTAATTGGGAAACTAGCACCGCCAGTGTTTTTCATTCTACAATCTTTTGCAATATGCCCAGCCCCTCCACACTGAGTACATAATATACTGTTTGTAACGTTAGGTTTGTCTTGACACTAAAAAAATAAATGAAATAGAAAACATTATTACAATAATTTTTTTTACAAGTTCTTTTAATATTATTTGCATAATAATGACAGAAATCTACTAACCATTTAATAATAATATTACCTATACAATATAGGTATAGAATTTATTTTAATTTATATCAATAATTGTGTGTGGAAAAATTAGGTCCAAGCATGGAGTAAGCAAATAGTAAAAACATTATTTTCTTAAATTTTACAGATACATTTTGATATCCAAACTTAAGTTATGAATAGATTATAATATTGGAAGAAATAGTAACATTTTGAGCAGGTATTGATATTTAAACCTAATAGTAATAATAATAATATTTGACCAGTATTTTGTTTAATTTAATTCAACTTTGCTAAGAATTAAAACAAATTCTATATAATAGGGTATTATCTAAATGGGTTCATTGTTATAATATTTAATTTAAAAGTAATTATTGGCTATATTGTCCTTGAGGAATAATCCATAATCTTAATTATAGTGAGATCAAATTGTGTAGAATTATAGTAATCTTAGATTACTATAGTTACTAATCATCTATTGACTATTATACTCACCATCCAAGATTTATGATCAGCAGCACCACAATTAGAACACCTTGGTCCATCATTTTCTCTCAGAGTACCATTCAATAAAGCAAGTTCCCTAAGTTGCATGCGCCGCAAATCATTTTGACCTTCTGGAACTTCTACACCTTGTTTTATAATTTCTTTAATCTGTAAATAATAAGAAATATAAATATTTAGTTGAATAATAACAAGTTTATGAAAAATACTTTGTTCACAGCTTTTTGAACATATTCTGGGTTGTTTCCAGTTACATAAGCATGTAATGGTTCATCTTCTCCTGGTAGTGGTTGGCCGTCTTTACGAGCAACTTTTCCTTCTTTGACTGAACCTTTACCACGGATAATAATTTTTGCACCAGTTTCCTTTTCCATTGCTACAAAACAATGCATAAGTAATAACATGACATTTTTATAATAAAATAATTAATTAATTTTAACAAACATTTTAATGTATTTCCACGTGGTCCTATTAAAAGACCCACAAAATTGATGTCTGGATGTTCATCTTGAGGTATCATTACTTTATCACTAACACGAATAACTGGAGGTCTGGAATTTAGAATTTATATTTATTAGTTTTTACAAAATTTATTTGTATTTTGTATTACTATTTACTTATAATCAGCAGGAGGTTTAAATGTAGGATTTATAATTGCCATGCGTTGAATAAGCCTATGGCGTTCTTCTTCCAACTTTTTACGAGTTCGATATTCTCTAGTATTCATTCGCTTACCGTCACTGCTATAAATGGGTTCTGGTGAAGGCGATCTGAAACAATATTGGTGATTCTTTCTTGGTATCTAATAATTTAGCCATAAATTTAGTCTTATTGAAAAATAAAAATGTTTAAGGTCACGTGGACATTACATAATATATCAAATTATAAATTGAATGTTCATCATATTAAGATATGAAAATTTTTAGCATCCACTGGAAGAACATGGTTTAACTTCAAAAATTAAAATATAAATGCTAAATAAAAATATTAATGAAAATTGTGATTAAACTTAAAATTAAACATATGCCTGTTTAGGAAAAATTTATTAATCACCTAACAAAATTAATGAAATCTTAATATTAATTTAATTAATTCAAGATTGAAGGAAGGTTCCACAAAACATTTTTAAATTAATTTTTCATTATTTAGAATAATAAATTGAAGAGTTAAACTGTAAAGTACCATATTTAATTTAATAGAAAATATTAAAGATGTTTTGTTTTAAATGTAAAAACAAAGTAGTGGAACTTTCCATGGTTAATTATTGACCCTAATCTTAAAATACTGCCTTTGGGAATTCTTTGTGTATTCTCTACTGAAAACAAAACAAATAGTATTATAAATGTCAATATTATGATTAGACCAAACCGTATATGTATTGAAAGTAGTAGTGCTAAATAATAGTTGATGGATTTCCAAATCGGTCAAACCTTTCTTCAGGATTAGATGGAATGCCCAGCTCTCCTGTCCTCAGCTTGCGTCCAATTTCTTCTATTTGTAGTTGTACTAAAATGTAAACGGGTTAGAATAGGGCAAAAACGCCCGGAAATTAGTACATAAAGATTAACATAGCTCACACAAAATATTGTATAATAAATAATTAAATTACTGATGAATAAAATACTTTAAATCATCCGTATTTATTCAGCGCCATGTTTTAACATATATTTTTATTTTTTTATTGTTAAATGATATAGCATTACTTATAAAAATTATTTTAATTAATTTTTAAGATTTATATATTAAATTAATTTTAAATGTACATCCATAGTTTTTCTAAGTTCTCATGCATGGTTGCAAATAGTTTTAATTTATATTGTGACAAAAACATTTATAAATTAACCTTAATAAAAAGTTTAAAATAAAATTTAAAAAAGTAGGACTTTAGAATTTAGATAGAATAGATGTAAGCATATTAATCATATTATAGTAAAAATTAATACATCAAATATTACGAAAAATCCAGAAGCTACACAATAAGTGAATGGTAAATGTAAAAAGTTTATAAGATCATAAAAAATAAAAAATATCATTAGGTATTTCTTATTGCTACACATGACAATTAATATTTAAAATTTTAAATACATTAAATGTAATGAATAAGGGATATTAATTCTTACAGAACAGATTTGAGCATAAAGTTTAAATTATATTTTGGTTTTGGAACATGCAAGTTTTTATAAACTACCATGCCCAAATAAAAACTAAGTAATAACAAATTAAAACTTTGAATATGTTTTAGTTATATTATTACCTAAACCCAAAAATATACAAATCCTTTCATATTCTTGTACATCGGGTTAGGCAGATAGTAGTCAGTGCGCTGTAAAGAAAAAAATGAATTCTATTCCATAGTTTTAAGTACATAATTATTGTATGTACATAGATTGAGCATGCTACTCATATTTTATTTCTCAAAATCTTAAAAAAGAATAAATAACTGAACATATTAGCCTTATTAAAATATATATTTATAACTAATATGGTTGTAAATGAATATCAAACTTTAAATTGAAGTTTAATACACGTGAACTAGTTGGTTTACATCCAATAAGTATATAGCTTTACTACAGCTAATAAAGTATTAATGTATTATATAAGACAAGGCAAATAACAACAATAATGCCATATGTTTAAATCATTGTAACAGTTTGGTAGATATTTCTCAGCTAAATATTTCACTAAAAACAAAAAATAATCCTCTTATTACAAAAATACAATATAAAAATGAACTTTCCAATGAGTTACATAATATTGCTTGTTTGCCCATACATACTTGGACAATACTGGTTTATTTAAATTCATTCACCGCGACTTAATGTTTTAGAATAAAAAACATAATCAACTAAAAACATTATTATCTTTCCATTTTTTTTTTAGATATTATTATTTTATTTCATGCACATGTTAAATTAAATCAGACATTTTAAATTAATATTATTAATAAAGATATTGACTTACAAATATAAGCTTCCTCTTGTTCTTTAGTGAGGTTATGAGGCAGTACTGTGGGCATGCCTGGTATAAATGTCTTCTCCAAGTCACTTCCACCCCATCTCGACTTCTTCTTCCGCTTGCGGTCATTAGCATCAGAACCTGAAAACCACGTAGATAATTTCCAAAATGTAACTGCCTTCATACAAGATATTTTATTCGTGAAGTTACCTGCCGATTCACGTTTATTCAATGAGCTATCGCCGTTCTGAGGTTGTACAAACATGTTCATGTAATTATTGACGCCCATGTTGGAGCTCATATTTTCTACAGAAACTAATTCTGATTGTCTGTCACGAGTTTTAGATACAACAACTGAAATTTTAGCTTATTATTAGTTGAAGTTTAGACGTACAGCAATCAATGATTGTCCGTGAACATGATTAAATAAATTATTTGTACGTCACTTACTTGCGCGAAAACGGTATCGAACACAAAAATTAGGTATGTACGATCGACAGTTAACTATTAAGTACTTGACAACCGAACTACGATTTACGAGGTGTTTAATTGTCCAACACAAACTCTACGAAACATTTATCATATAATAACGCGCGTGCGACCTCTGAACAAGAGTTAATTTAGCTTGAGAGGTACGGACTTCGTGATCGGGGATCCGGGCTTGAAGTTGAGAGCCTGATAAATTTATTCGTGTTTGTTGACGCCTCCCAGCGCGACTCGGTAGAGCCATTTTTCGTTAGATTTCTGTTCCATGACATAACCTTAATTTTTTATCACCATACTTTGAACTTATCACTCGTAGAATGGTTTGAATTTGAGTCGCATGCGTTGTGTTTATGCCGTATCTGGCACTCAGTAGTCAGTTCGTTTGTTGAAAAACATTTGATTTTTGGTCCGCTATAATGTCGTTTTTCATACGCAAAAATGTTTCGAAACGTAAAAAACCACCGGTACGCGTCATCAACAATAACATCAAGAAGAAAAAGACACAAAATCTAGCCGACGACGAGATCTCTTCCGATTCCAGTGAGTCCGACCACGATGATCGACAACCGTATTCGTCCGAATCGGAGAGCGAAAAGTTTACTACGGCGGCTGAGAAAAAAGTTCAACTCGCCAAGAAGTATTTGAGTGAGATTGAGGAAGAGGAGCGTCGACGTTTAGAGGACGAGGAGGACGATGAACAAGTAAACAAAAATGTTCTGAAACGTTTAAAAGACGATGCCCTAGATCAAAAGGGGCAATTGAAAACAAAATTGGCCGACGGTTTATCGTTTCCAACCGACATTGTTGAGTTGCGAAACAGGAACCACGCCAAGGCTATAACTTGTACTGTTATATCACCCGATGACAAGTATGCGTATTCTTGTTCAAAAGATTCTTCCATAATACAATGGGACTTAGAAACCTGTAAAGTACACAAGTCTTTGAGCTATAATCGCAAAAGACCCCAACACAATCCAACGCACCACCACTATCCAGTCTTATCTCTTGCCGTTTCAGACAACTATTTAGTATCTGGAGACAATTCTGGTCTTATTGTGGTCCGAAATCCAGTCACGTTGGACTATATAGGGTCGTTGACAGGGCACAAAGATGGTGTTACCGGCTTGACAATTTGCAACGAATCAAATCAACTGTTCAGTTGCTCAAAAGATAAAAGTGTCAAGGTTTGGAATCTTGTTGACATGTGCTACGTGGAAACGCTTTTTGGCCATCAGACTGAAGTCACCTGCATGGACATGTTACAAAAGGATCGTATAGTAACAGCCGGAGGCTTTGAGAATATAGTTAGAGTGTGGAAGATACAGGATGACACACAGTTGATATTCAATGGAACAGGTGGTTCAATAGATACTATTCAAAAAATTGACAGTGCCCATTTTGTCACAGGCAGCGATAATGGTGTTGTCAGTATTTGGGGAACACTGAAGAAAAAACCATTGTGTAATGTCGAAAATGCACACGGAATTAACAGTACTAACGACCAACCCAATTGGGTATCTGCAGTTGGAGCTTTAGCAAATTCAGACCTGATAGTGTCAGGAAGCAACAACGGAACTATTAAGTTTTGGAGGTGCACAAACAATTATAAGTCATTACTACCATTATTCAATGTTCCTGTTAAAGGTTTTATAAATGGACTTGTATTCACAAATGATGGTAGTAGATTGATTGTAGCCATCGGCAATGAACATAGATTTGGCAGATGGCACGATGTAACTGGTGTCAAAAACAGCTTGCATGTAATTAAACTGAACTTTATTAAAAAATAAATTATACAAAACAACTTATGTTATTTTAAAATATACAATTTTATTAAACTTTATTCTTAAGACATTTGTCCTAATTATTCTTTAACTTTAGAAGGTGGAGATCCAAAAATAGGCAATCAGCTGTCATAGCAACTAAAATGATCCCAATGTATTAACTTATGTGTCTACCAATACTATCTGCTTTTCATAACATTGACGATGGTAAACTTTATTCTTCCTCCTTTTCCAGCTAATCTTTTAGTTACACAAATTGTCTCCTTTTAACGTTTTTATGCCCATCACCTAAATCAAAAGATAACTAATATTAAAATTTTCAAAAATAACATACATTTATAGATATATATTTTTTGATATCATTAGAATACATAGAATTATATATATCAACAACCAATTTATTTTCATTAATAACATTAAAAATTATTTCTAAGTTAAAAGAAGAACATATTAATAAATATTAAATTAACATATTTGTTAATCTTAACAAGATCTATCAACAGGTGTCTCATTTAAATAAAAATATAATTTTCCTTAGGTACATTGTTTAATTTAAGATAGATGCAAAGGTGTGTTGTGTTATTAAGTTTTAAATGCATTGCTGCATTGTATCCAAACCATAAGACAAGTGATACTAAGTGTGTAACTTAAAAACCCTGATACTCATTTTTAAGATCATTTATAATAAAATATTAGGTATACATTTGACGACCTTTTCTGAAATAATAAAAGATAAATGGAGTGGTGAGTATGAAAATCAGTACAAATATATTTACAATGAGACATTAATTTGCTATAGTGTACACCCTAGCTAAAGTTGTGATACAAAATTATATATATTAGCTGGGTGACTGGGAATCAAAAAAATGTTAACGAGAGCACTCCCAAGTTAGTGTCTAATGCTATGGTAGTATATAATATAATAAAGTCACATACTTACTTTAAAAGATTCGATAAACGGATTGTTCAGTCTTATTAACGCCAGCGCGTTTTCCACTTCGAACCTGTGGACAAACGCCTAGACAAAGTCTGCTGCTTTCTACAACTACAAGTGTAGCAAGGCGATCTCGTTGTTGGGGACAAGATTTCTGGTTTAAACGTTTCTGAATGTGAAGTCGAAATCGATGTCCAGCCGGATGGTACAAGTTCTTTCGCACTTTGCAGAATGAACACGGATTTCTGTATAGTGTAGTATCTACACAGAATAGATCAACGTGCGAATGCAGCTAAGATAAAAGAATTGAGTGATAACATTGACAACTGATAAGCGATTCTAGTTTGAAATTCATTTTTATTCCATGAACAAAATAGTCATGAAGATTAAAGAGTTAGTAGAGGGAGTAGGGACCAGCTGTATAGACGTACTTGTCTATGGTAGGGGCACAGAATAGATGAAATCAAATATTATATACGAGATATAATATATATCGTATTGATGAAATCTATATTTCATCTATTCTCTGGTAGGGGTCTATGGACGTCTATCCTACATTCCTACTTGACATACATAATACTAATCCATGGATAATGGCCAGTGGGTTCAACAGCTGTACAAGGCACTAGTACTAAACTAGTAAATAATTAGTAATTACTGACTATAACTGGCCACCTGTCGGTACCATTGATTTTATAATGATAAATATATTATGCTACTATAAAATCAATGGTAGGTGGCAAAGTATCTAAGTTTAAGTACCTATATGAAAATAAAAATTTTAAATACTTCCTACTTGCTTGTAGTATTGACGTATTGCAATTTGCAATATGCACAGTGCTCAGCTACAGACTGCACTACTGCAGTTTCGAGCATAGTAAAATGAATGGTACCGAGTAGGTACCTATTCAATACTGTATTGTAATTCATATTTTATAATGTAAACCATCACCATACAACCACAGATTATAATATAAAACTATATTTTTATATGTGGACTGTGATACAGCCTGTCCGCCTGGTCCTCGACCCTCGAACCCAACCTGACGGGCGCTTAATCCGTTATTACTTGGTAGTTGCTTTAAAAAAAATATATATATTTGGTACCTATTAATATACTATGTCGTGTCCACAATATACTCTCGACGCCATCGACACATACGTCACGACTCACGTGTGTGATCGTATGACTCACTGATTCGAGTATTTGACGTTCATATTTTAATGTTGATTATAATTTATACCTTCATGGCCGTCAATTGCCAGTCATATCTGCCGCAGGTGAACTGAAGGTGCATCGACGGCGCTCGGCTCGTTGATACCTATATAAGTTAAATTTAACGATATTTTGTTTTGCTTAATATACTTTATAGTCAAATAAGTTATTTGTGGATAGTGTTTCTAGCCGACAACGGTTTTCATCAAAAATACAATATATTATATTATATTGTTCAGTTCATCTTACAAATTGCATAAAAAATTATGCATACCGCTATTAATAAATATTCTTTGGTTTGCAATGCGACCAAAAACATGTTATGTGGCTGCTTCAAACGGCGTTCGTCTCATTTTGTATATCACCCTGAACGGATTTCCAGTGAACTCGGTGAGATATTATAATATTATATCCATGAAATTATTATTTCTATTTGTTTTATTTCAATATTTATTGCTTAACACATTTTAGGTAAAACTAGTAAGAAAAATATGTATCAGGCAATCAACAGTGCTATGGATTTGGTACTGAGCAAAGATCCAAACAGTGGTAATTTATTATAGTGTAAATTATTAATCTTGTATATTAGGTATTTCTTTATTCTTAGTATTTTTTCATTTACATTGATATTTCATACAAATTATTACAACTTGGTTTTTGAACTATAATAGATATATTGTCTATCATTAATGCATGATTACTTTTATTTTCATGTATTAAACAATTTATTTATTAATTGTTTTTTTTTTAAGAATCCAACATCTTAATATTCTAATTTTCAGTATAATGTAAATAAAAATTACTTATTAATATTTACTATAGTTCATTAATTCTGGCTGATGAACAAACCTCCACATGAATAAAACATACTAATATATTCTAGTACAATAAATTATACAACACTATTAATTATCCTGTATGTAAAATTAACATACATTTTCATTAGATATTTTATTGAGATTATCTTTTTGCTTTGATTGTTATTTTAACATTTTACTATACACAATTAATATTTCTATTACAAATGATTGGTCCTGAAAAATGTTTGATTCTGACTTTGTTATATAATAAATGGAATATTATGTTAGCTATGTATAAAATGAAGAAAAGTCAATGGGTTAAAAGATAAAGAGTCATATCTGTACATAATCTACTCTCATTAATTATTTGTTACCGTTTATCTAAGGTAGGTAGTAGGTACATAATAATAATTGTTGAGAATAAAAAACCTAATATTTTGTCATATCTGCACCAAAAATTTAATTTTTAATGCCAATAATAGTATTTTAAAATGATCTTTCTCTGCCCAACGGACAGCGATGAACACACTCAACATTTTCACAGAAGAAATTGGAGTGTATAGATACGTACTGGGTCAATTTAGAACATTCTAGAAGTTAGACATGTAATATAAACAAGCAAAATATATTGACTTGTATCAGACTTAGACTTCAATACGAGTCGGTATGTAACTATTCCCTGTCGATACATATCAAATTATTCTTGAAACTCTTGATTATGTGATACGTTTTAGTTATCGATAATAATACGGTTCACTATATTATTAAATTTATATTTTATATTATAATGAAAATTTTCCATTTGCATAATTTATAATTTTATGTGTATTGATATTCTAGTTGTGTTTGGTGAAGACGTAGGATTTGGTGGTGTATTTAGATGTACTAGTGGCCTGCGTGAACGATATGGCGAAGACCGTGTTTTTAATACCCCACTCTGTGAACAAGGTATTGTTGGTTTTGGAATTGGTCTTGCTGTAGCCGGTACCACAGCTATTGCAGAAATTCAATTTGCAGATTACATGTTTCCTGCATTAGACCAAGTACTTTAATAATGTTGCTTAATAATGATACTGATAAATTGTCATACATAATTTATTTTTAGTTGGTGAACGAAGCAGCAAAATATCGGTACCGTTCTGGTAATTTATTTGACTGTGGTAAATTGACTGTACGAACTCCGTGTTCTGCTGTTGGTCATGGTGGACTTTATCATTCACAAAGTCCTGAAAGTTTTTATGCTCATTCACCAGGACTCAAAGTAATTATTATTTTTAATTTGTGTCTAATAAGTGTTTGGCAATCATCTCAACATTTTATTATTATTTATTTTCAATTCTTATTTCTTAAATATATTCTTACTATAATAATAAAAATGATTGTCTTTAATATTTACGTAATAAACATGAATTATGATCGAAGGCATTAACTTAACATTATAAATAGGTAAACAAACCATATTATTTAATTTAATATTTATGAAACTAATTTATGTATCTGGTTTTATAAAAAGGTCATAAATTATAATAATAGTTTTAAATTTAATTAATTGTTGTACAGAGTGTTCATAAGGTTTAGATGCATTCTATGTCTTGGTATCCCTTCTATACACTGAATTTAATTACAATTTAAATCTAATTTTTATAATTCATTTTTACAAGCCTTTATATAATTAAGAAGTTCTTTATATAACAATTATTACAGATTGTTATGCCTCGCAGTGCGCAGACAGCAAAAGGATTACTTCTATCTTGTGTGCGAGATCCAAATCCATGCATATTTTTTGAGCCCAAAATTATGTATAGGTTAGCAGTAGACGATGTGCCTGATGATGACTATGAACTACCATTAGGAAAAGCTGATGTATTGATCGAGGGTAAAGACATCACATTAATTGGTTGGGGTACTCAAGTTCATGTCTTGCTTGAAGTCGCAGAAATAGCTAACAAGGATTTTGGAATTTCTTGTGAAGTAATTGATCTGGTGACCATACTTCCTTGGGATAAACAAACAGTGACAAAAGTTAGTAGTAAAAAAATGTTATATAAACCTAGGTATTCATTTTTATATTTATTCAATCTACTTTACTTTATTTAGTCTGTGAAAAAAACTGGCCGTGCTATAGTGTCCCACGAAGCTCCCTTAACTGGAGGTTTTGGGGCTGAAATATCTGCTTCAATACAAGTAATTAATTATTTATTATTTTAACTTTATTATTTTAATACCATTGTTTTTTCAGGAGGATTGTTTTCTCCATTTAGAGTCTCCAATACGACGTGTAACAGGTTACGATACTCCATTTCCTCATGTTTTTGAACAATTTTACTTACCAAACAAATGGAAATGCTTACAAGCTATCAAAGAACTAATTAATTATTAATAAAATCATAATTCTTGATTTAATTGTTATTAAAGTTTCATTTTTATTACTTATTAAATTGTTTTAATTAATTAAAAAAAAAAAAAAAAGGTGGGTAAGTGGATGTTGCTCTGCTGTACAGTAGTTTACAAGTGGGTCACTGTATAATGGATAGTATTAAATTTGAATTCAATGAAATTATATCACTGTATAAGAAAAACGATTCTGAGCGGAGATGGTTTGTCAGTCTGGGTATTAGACATACCTTTTAAAGGTATACTTATCTATAGTATTAAAAAAAAATTGACCTATAATAGGTATTAACAATAAATTCCAAATTAATCATATCACAATATCCATCAGGTAACACGTTATACATCAACAAAAAACCTTAATACTATCATAGATATATAATAGTATACTTTAGAAGTTTCAAGTACCCACAAATAATATTATACAATCATTACAATCACAACAAAATAACTAAAATAGTTATTCCAGGTTTTTTAATATGCAATTTCGTCAAATTTGAACTTAAAATTACTATAAAAATAAACTGTGCTTATGTATTTCTTAGAATTTTTGGTAACAGAATTAAATATTTACGTGGAATTTTGTTTTAAATTTTCAATCCTTAGATATAAAAGTTGAACATTTTATACATTTTTAACTACAAAATAATTATTCAATTTTAAATTTGATAAATTTTAACTTCAAATGCTTATAAAAAATAATTGTGCCTATGTATTTTTAATATTTTTCAACTGCTATTGTAACAATGTATCAAGAGACTTGTATTCATTTTTTACACTTTTGGCCCAATAGATAAAACTTTATTGATATTTATAGAAAAAAAAACTAAAAAAATTGAATGTCCGTAAACAGCTCAAAAAGAGTCAAATTATTTTCAAAATTTTATCGTATATATAAAATGCTAATATAAACATTCAATGAAATTTTCAAGATTCTGCAGTCATTCGTAATTTACAACAAAATAAGAAAATCGTTACGTAAGAAATCGAGTGAATATTAAATTTTGTAAAAATATGAAATTCAAACGCTCATAAAAATTTAATTTGAGTTTCTTAAAGACATTTTTTTTTTGATAAAGGTAGATTACCTATCCTATAAGAAATCTTGTATCACATTTTAAAATCTTAGTTTTAAAAAGAAAAATTTTTACGAATTATAAACTCAACATAATTAGGTAATTTTCGTGATTTTTCCATATTTTGTCAATTATTGAACTTTAAATGCTAATAAAAAAAAACTGTGACTAAGGATTTTTAATATTTTTCAAATGTCATTGTAACAATATAGTAGGAGCCTTGTATTAAATTTTCAAGTATTTTTACTCAACAAATAAAGTTTTATTGACATTCATAGAAAAAAAAACTAATTGAATTGGAAACTGGAATTGTCCGTAAACAGCTCAAAACAAATCAAAATATTTTGAAAAAATTATCATGTATAGAAAATGGAAATATAAACAACCAGTGAAAATTTCATGTATCTACAGTCATTCGTTTTAAAGTTACACCAAAAACCAAAATCAATTTTCTCGAAAACAGATTTTGCGTAAAGAACCTCCCGATTGCACCAACTAGATTCACTTTCCCATCAAACAAGATGCTGTTGAAGAAAATCGAAGCAGTTTTACTGCCCCAAACCGTGATGACAGATACAAAAATAAAAAAACACACATCATTGTAAAATCAATACATTCATCCTTCCACTCAGAATCTAAAACGTGAATTTCTTAAATAAATGAAATTTTTTTAATGGCTGTAAATGTTAATGATTGTAAAAATATTCAATTTAATAAAATTAGTATGTCAAAAATTAAATAATATGCCATTTATCAACAAACTATGGCATTATGAATAGGATACTGCAGTTTGTTATTTATATTTTATAGTGTCGGGGCCTCATAAAATGTTTGATGACGTTTGTTGTTAGAAGATGAAAAATATTTATATTATATTATCCATGTAAAGATAGTACCCCCCCCCCTCATCACTGTAATAACGATAATATGAATATTAAATATTTTTTTTACTTGGTACCTATATCGTATTAAAGAAATATTAATTTTCATTTATAAAAGTAGCTTAGTGTTATGCATCAACCACTACGTTTGATTTTTGACAAAATTTAATAATTATTTTGTAGTAAAAAATGAAGAAAATGTTCAACTTTTATAGCTAAGGATTAAAAATGTAAAACAAGGTTCCACGTTAATAGGTTCTATATAAATTACTCTTTTCACAATAAGAGGACGCTACACGGTCATCTGTTGTCTTCGTAACATAGCAAATTTACTCTCAAGAGAACGCGTTTAGCTCCATTAGTTTGAAAATTATAGTGAATCGACCTATTATGAAACTTGATGGTAAGCACATTATTTGTGTTTGTATGTGGGTTTTTTACGATAGTTTAATTTTTTTGTAAGACGCGTACACCTGTATAATATAGCGTAAATTAAAAACGCTCACTTAAAAACTGAATTATTGTATAATTCGGCAGGTGTTTGGTGGTGAGGTGGTGCTAAGATTCAGTTAGGTTTCTGAGTAAAATTTTTCACTATTACTAGTACTACCACAGTAAAACTTTCAATATTACAAATAAAATTGTTCAACTTTTGTTTATAGACCTGCAGGTGTAAAACCCGACTGGACCATGGAAAAAAAATCAAATATAAAATACAGCGCTGGGTGTATCTCGATCTTAGATCATAATATGATAATATACTATCTAGTATAATGATCTAAGATCTCGATACATGTATTTAGGTATATAAGTACCTCCTTTAGTTCACGGACAAATTGGCATATCAGGGTGATTCCGCAATAAGTACCTAGCTAATTGGATTTGGCACTTGGTATATTTTTTGACGTAAGTACTATTCTCGAAACACAATCTCACAGTGTTTTTCATTAAAATAAATCGAGTAGTTTTTGAGTATATAAGTTACAAACATACATTTGGTTTTAATTCTTGAGATATACCTATCTACTATAGTTTCTTTAATTGAGGCCATGTGAACGTGAGCATTTGATGCATGCTTTTATCCCATCTGCCCGAGTAACCAAAGGTAACCATTTATGTATAAAATAAAAATACTAATTAAGAATTTCTACTATTACTATTGTAATATAAAATATTTTGTATTTATTTATGTATTTAAATTTTCAACGCATCAAAGGCGAGGAGTACAGACACGAGTATAATAACATAATATAATATATTATATAATAATATTAATGTACAATACGATAATAATATAAAAAACAATGATAAGTACAATTTAGAGGTACAGTTTTCTTACCTAATATAAAAGGTAAATAATTAGAAAATAAATCAACACCAGCAGACAGAATATTATTAATACAGCGCATATACCGCGATCAGGGGGACTTTCATTGTAATCTGCAACCAACGGCAACCATTTTTATAAATAAAAAAAAATTCCAATTTCCACCGTGAATCATAACCTCTTTAAAATGTGAATTTCGGAAAATCGTCGCTTAGGCCTTAGAGGGTTTCTACATCATAAAACGAAACTACTGACCAAATGTCATACTCATATAGTCATATGTATAAGCATCGGTTGTTTCGATTTATGATTCAGTCAGGAGTTCAGGATCCGGGCAAGTTATTTTATATATTATATATAGATACCTAATGCACGTTGGAAAATAATTTGGCTCATACGTATTAAATATTTAAATGTACCCACTTTATTCATAACTTATAAGAAGTCAAAGTCTATAATAATAATAATATTCTCACTTATAACCAGTACCAGTATAATATATAATATAATATAAATCCAGTAAAGCAACACGTAAGTACACGATGTTACAACATTAAGTTTTAAATTAGTGTATAAATTATACAACTATATACGTAGAATTCGTGAAAATATCGCAACAATTTCACGGAAAGGGGGAGGCCGGGGCACAACCCATCCAATCACTCCGAAAGAGAAAGCAAATTATTATTTTTAAGAAAATTTTCAAATATTTTAGGACGAAGCATATTATTTTGGTTTACAATATTTTCCATATCCAAGAAGAGGGCTAATTGATATGCATTGATTATATTTTAATTATATGCTCTCAAGACGGCGGAGAACAGCAGTAGAGTGTAGGTACATTTTGGATTTTTATCCTACAAATGAAGGGTATTGTGTAGGTTAGAATTTTAATGGAGTACCCCAAGTACCATTATTATTACAGTTGAGCCATATTTCGTAGATGCAATCATTAAACTATTAAAATCTGCGAAGCAGACTGTCTGCTGCGTTTTAAAAACTTAATAGCTCATAAAAGGGGTGGTTACAATTTCGCAGAGTACTAGTTTTTTTGGTCTATACGACTTAGAGATTTGCATGATGGAAACAGGCACACAGGTCAGAGACTTTTCTTTCGAGTATTTTATTGGCCCTGGGTCTATTGTCAATATCTTATTTCAGTATAACTGTATAATATTATAAGTATATTTATTATTTAATTACATTAGATTATAGTAATTTGTCTGGTTACAAACATATTATGTTCATTGTGCATTTTGTTTAGGTTTATTCTGCTATCCATATCATCAGCTATTACTATTGTTACATAACTATTTTAAATATTAACTCTGCATTAATTTTTAGAGCAACAATTTTTATTTATATTTTTTTTATTTGAAAAAAAAAATATTATTGTTTATGATTTTCAATAGATAGTTGTATACAACGCGTTGTAATGTTTAAATGTATCTATGCACTATGCAGGTACCTAAATATTGTTAAAATAATAGAATGTACCAGGTACCTAATTGTTATTGATTCTTATTATTTAATACATAGCCCGACGTAGGTACCCACCTACTCATCAGTCATTACTCAATAACAACTTGTATTCATAAAAACAATCACTTTGTACCTACACATATTGACATATATATTATTTATCTCACTTTTTTTCTTCAATAATGAAGTTATTCAAAATCGAATTATAATTTGTTTACTAAAAATGTAAAACTTAACTTTTTCATAGGTGGAAAACAGTGGCGGCTTCAGAGACATGATTGGGGGTTGGATCCAACTCATAATTTTCAGAAAATTTCGATAATATTATAATATAATTTTTTGTTTTAACAGTATAAAATTGTTTCGAAATACAGCTTGCAGGAGGGCGTGGTCGCTAGGCCTTCCTGGTGAAACACAATGTAATAGAATGATAAATTAAGTTAAATAAACACATTTCACAAATTAATTATCTACAATTCCATATTTTTCGTGGTCGAAAGTTCACTCCAATAATTACCACCTAACATCATTTCAGGAACAGAATTCCAAGCTTAGACTAAAAATTTAACTTTCGTCACGGTTATCACTGATGCCAAAATTCCATGCGCATGGGCGTATTTACCTCAGTGGCGTAATTGAGAATGCTTCATGGGAGGGGATCAAAATAAATTTGTATGGCAAACTTGTGGGGGGCTTTGCCCGTAATACATCATCAGATTTCTCTGTTTCTTTAAATAATATACAAGAAATTATGTGGGTAAAATTATTATTAAATATTATGCATTATTAATTATTATTATAAATTATTAAATTATATTTTTTTTAATAAACTCATTCAAATTCAGGGCCGCATTTAAGGGGGGGCCCTGGGTACAACTGCCCCAGGCGCCAGTATTTTAGGGGTGCCAAAATATTGTGGCCAGAAATATGTTTACTTGTGAATTATTAAAATAAATTGTATAATTTTAATTATTTTAATAACAGTATTATATATATAGTATATTAGTATTATGCTGTTTGACATTTTTTTAATTAATATTAATTTGCATAGTTTTAGGTATATAGTTTTATTTTATTTATTTATGAAATACCTACAACCTACTTAAATATGTTAAAAAAAAAATGTATATGATGAATTATAAGCAAGGTTCAGGTGAAATAAATTCAAATGTATCTTTGCGGAGAGAGGATCGAGCGATTACTAAACATTATTTTTAAAAAAAGCACACATTGTAAAACAAATATTCTTTTCTGTGCTCAAAATCTAAAAGGTTAATGAGGATCTATCTTCCATATTTTCCGTGGGTAAGCAATTTTTTTCACCGGAGCTTAGGGGGCGCCAATCACCGGGCGCAAAATGTCTAAATGCGGCACTGTTCAAATTTTTTATAAAAATTAATATGACATAGATACCTAATAGTTGATTGAATAAACTGCAGTGACTGCAGTTAAGTTTTCAATACATTTTTTAACTGGTGTTTATTTAATTTTGCATAATTTTAGCCCGAGTTGTAATACTAATTATAAATTATAATAAGTGTATAAAATACGTCGTACATATTTTGTACGATTTTAAAACATTTAGTTCCGGGCCTAATAATGTTTAGTATTTTGAATAATTTTAAATTGTAATACCTAAGTAAATTCCAAGCTTCTTTTTAAAAAAATTCAATGGAGTACTACTAGTTGCTGGTAGCTTACTTTTTTTTGCTCCATTTTTCTTTTAGCTTATAAAAATAAAATCAATTACTAAGTTGTGTGACAATGTGACTATGAGGAAATGGCACGGTGTGTTCTGACTGTGTAGTGTCCACTATCTATACGTAATCGTAATAATCAATGTATAAAGTGTCGGTGAGCGTTCGTAGTATTCATTCTACGAAATGTAAATCTTGAAGTTACATTTTTATTATTGTAATATGTTTTTGGAATGGGGGTTTTTCCCATTATCGAATTACTTACCGCCTATAATGTGTATGCATGTATTGTGTAGGAAGTGGGTACTGTAATTTGGTACAGTGTGTGGCAGAGCACAAAGTGTTTATTAATAAATAAGAATTAAAATGAATCAGACCATTTATTTTGAAATATGCTAATCGCTTACCGGGTAAATATTTTTATACCTGGGTATAATGCTTATACCAAAAAAACTAAACATTTTATTTTTTTTTCTAGTTTCGTAATAATTTATAAGTTTGTATTTGAACTATTTGTAGGTAAAGAGTACAAGACAATATATAAATACAGCTCATGGGGGGGATCTATCCCCCATATCCCCCCCGTAATTACGCCCCTGCCTATACCTATTAGTTATAGGTACTGACAAATAAATTGATAATTTATTTAATGAATCAAATAAAGTCCTAAATAATGTGTATTCTTGGTTCTGTAAAAATTTATAAAAATTGAATTTATCTAATATTCTGATAAATTACAATTTAACTGCCCGTTCATTGAAATAAGTATCCAGTGGCGGATAGGTTTATATTTTTTTACGGAGAAATAATTTAAATAAGGGCCGCCAAAAAATAAGACGCGAGCTACATTTTATTTTGATATAACAATACAATACAAAACTATATACATAATAAGTAATATAGGTAATATAGGACTCTTCAGTCTTAGTATAGATTTGGGAACGATCGTGGTTTATTAACTTTTTGATTTTTAAACATTTTTTTTTTCAATATGTGTATTTTAGGGTGCTTTTAAGAATGTAAAAATAAAGCCCGGACAAACTTCGTTTTGAAGTTATTGATGAAAAACTTCAAAAACTACATTTTTTTCGTATAACGCGCATTTTTTTTTTTTTTAAATACTAAGAATTGAATATCACTCGGAACAAAAAATCGAAAATATCCCCTGATTTGACTATCTACCACTATGTGTATCCAATTTTAATTGTTTATGCCCTGCAAATTGTATTAATATTGGAGAAGTTCAAAAAATAAAATATCTAGGATTAGTTGTAGATTATAGATTAAAATGGGATAAGCATATTATTTCAATTAACAATAAATTACTCAAATTTTTCTGTATTTTCATAGAAGCTAGATATCTATTTAATAATTCCTATAAAGGAATTATATACCTATTTAACTTTAGTTTAAACTTTTTATTCATATGGTATATCTCTTTGGAGAGAAACTTTTAATAATCATTTAAATAAACTTAATATTACTATAAATTGTAATATTGTATCATACAATATTTATTAAATCTACCTATTTTAACTAGAACAGCAATAATATTTAAAGAAATAAATGTGAAAAATCTGAAATGTATTCATAATTTCTCTGTTTTAATCCAGCTATATAAATATAAATTGTAAACACTTAATTTATTAATCTATATTTATTTGTAAAGGTTTATGGACAAAATAGTGTATTTTATATAGGTCTGAAATTATGTTTAACTTTTAATATTAATATGAATAATATTTTTAGTAATTTCATTATTTTTTAGAAACATACTAAGTATTTAGATTTAGCTTGTGCTCAAAGTTAATTTATTTCAAGTCATTTTTATAATATTTTCTAAAACGTTTAAATTAATTCTTTACTATAATATGTATTAAATTTACATTAATTCATTTCTGTTAATTAATATGATACTTTAAAATGGAAAATTCCACTATATTCCTATATTTTGACTATACATACTATTTATTTTATTAATACAAAATGTATTATATTATTTTTTTCTATTTCATATTCTTAAGAACTCCTCCCCCAACACAAGCTTTGCTTACCGTGGGTGCTGCAATATTGTATATACATTTGTATAATTTGATGTAAAACCCGTGATGTTTTAAAATAAACTATTATTATTATTATTACATATTATTCTGGGGCTGAAATGTACTTTTTAGACATGAATTAAACGTGTGTTTCCACGGACAGTCTATGTTAACTGGGTGACGTGGAAGCATATACTTTACTCCCAAAAGCGCAATACCTACATAAAATATGCGAGCCCGAACAGTCCAAAGGCCATTGGCACAAATAGTAGGAGGTGCTCGGGAGGACTTAGTTATATTTCTGACAAGTCCCCCAAATTCAAAAGTCAGTACTTAGTACTGAGCATATATAATTTTTAGAAAATATTTTAGTCCCCTCCCCCAAAATAATTTAGCTAATTGCGCCTATGTCAAAGGCCGTTTCACCACGCAATTACGCAAAGTTTAATACGTATGCCTTTCTTGCATGATATACTAAACGCCGTATTTTATACAGGGGATGTCATAAATTGATCTTACAACAGCTTGTAAAAATACTAAAAATACATTTGTATAGAACATTTATTATGCCTACCAAACTAAAATTCTGAGAAAATTGGTTATTTAAACGATATGATGTATAACTATATTAGAGTTCCCAGTTATGCTGTATCGTGTATGTACAAATAATAAATTATTATTCGAAAACACTATAGGATTACGTATACCTACGACCTATCATAGTTGACTATAAATACAATAAAACTAAAAAAAAAAAAAACATATGATTACCTACATATTGAGTAGTAAGGTCTATGGATTTATCATATTGTAATAATATTATAATATATTATAGATATATTATATCTATCAGCTACATAATATATTCTATGGGTCAACTTCAGTCATCGACATCCGGTCGGAGACGCTAACGATCTTACCTAATAATTTCATTAGAAACAAAAAAAATAAACCAACAATAGATGAGTCGTTAAACAGTATCTATACACTATACAGGCTATACATTAGTACATATAATTATAATATAACATGTAATTACTCAAATATATAATTGGTCTGTTCGGGTTATTTTCATTAAATATTTCAATACTTTCAGTTCAGAGTAACTGTTTCTTTGGCGGCGTACTTGCTAACTTTTACCGGAAGAGTCGACGTTTAAGCGTAAGTCTGTTTTCATTTATTATTTTGGGACTTGAACTTACTTTACGTGTATTATTACCACGGACCGTATGTCAACTGGGCAAGCCCGAACAATCCAAAGTTTTCGTTTCACTACGCAAAGTTTAATACCTACGTAGGCGTTCTTGCATAATATTTTTACGTAACATCTTATTTTTTTATATTTTTACCCGTATTTTTATTTAAATTAATACCATGAAGATTACTGGGCCTCACTGAGAAAAACTCGCAGTCATAGGCAGGGCCATATTTGAGAGGGGGGGGGGGGCAACAAGGACATTTGCCCCGGGCGGCTAATTTTTAATACATTTAGGCTAGGCCAGGCCAGGCCAGGGCCGGCCAGGCTCCAGTGTAACCTATACTATATTTTATGTCACGGGTTGCCTCCGAAACGGCTAGACCGATTTGGCTGTTTCTTTTTTTGTTATGTTACTAATCGTCAGGACAAGGTTCTTATGAAAGAAAATTTTAGGAAAATCTACCGGAAAAGTATGAAATCTGGATGTCAAAAATACAACAGTGGAATCTGTACAGGGAAAAAATAAACTAAATAATAATATATTTTTTTTTATTGTAAGGTTGCTATTGGTTATGATTGTCGTAGTTTTAGTTGTTACTTTTGAAGAATTTTATTAAAATAAAAAGAGGAAATGAAACCTTGGCCGCTCCACAAATGGTATTAAGAGGAAAAATTGTCAATAAATTTAATAGAAATTAATACATTTTAATTTTAATAAATCAGTTAATTTTTCGATCGTATGAAAAAATATCAATAATAAATTGATAAAATATAACATACATACAAATAAATATAATTTGAATAAATCGGTTGATTTTTTCGATCTTATAAAAAATGTTCAATAATAAATTATTAAAATATAATATTATATAGTTTTAAATGTAATATATATTAAGTGTGGCAAACAGGTATCTAAGATTTTTGTGCTATCGTACGATAACAACTCATTTTGGTGCTAATGTCTTCCACCGGTACAAACAGCACGGTGTCCGCGATATACCGTAGATTGCCTACCTGATAATATACTGCTGCGAATCTCACGGGATAACGCCTGTCGAGATGGCTATACATTAAAATATAATATCATTTACACTTAAAAAGATATTACTTCCACAGAATATTACACCCAAAAGAAGTTGAACAATCAGAATTTTTTCCGGGTAACGGAAAAGTTAAGATAAGTTTATAACAGTTTAGCACTACTCTGCATACAGTTCAATTTATTGCTCTTCATATAAAAAAATAAAAAACTTTGCAATTTGCAAACAACTATCCACGAGAGTGGAGCACACAGGTGACAGCTAGTATTATATAAATACAATTTTTTTTGTTTGAGTACTTACGACTTACCTACTTAGACTTTTTGCATTGCTTGCGATGACTATGAATTATGATACAGCCATACGCGGCGTCATTTACTCATTTTATTAATCAATGACAACTATTCATTTTTATG
>NC_042496.1:36449468-36512009 GCF_005508785.2 Acyrthosiphon pisum
AAAAAAAACTAAACATTTTATTTTTTTTCTAGTTTCGTAATAATTTATAAGTTTGTATTTGAACTATTTGTAGGTAAAGAGTACAAGACAATATATAAATACAGCTCATGGGGGGATCTATCCCCCCATATCCCCCCCGTAATTACGCCCCTGATTTACCTCAACTTGAATTATAAGTATTTTAAAGTCAAACATTTTTAAAATGTAACTGAATTACGTGTAAATGGAAAAACGTAGTATAATATACACTAAATTGTACACCACCGATCGTATCACTAACGGCCTAAATGGAATTATTGTAATTTTGGGGTGAATTCGGTCGCGTCTATATAGTCTCGCTTTAATCATGTTGTATGGTATCCACGCTGTAAAAGTGTAACCGCTATGGGTTGCAGCAGTCAATAAACGTATTCGATGATCACGTTTCATTGCACATGAATGAAGTCGATGTGTGCAAATTACATAATATTATAAATTATATAAGGTACCTAGGTACCTATTTATATAATAATTAATAATATTCAAATCATCGAACGTTTAATGTTTAAATTATGTGATCTTATATTATTTTAGTGTGCTTCAGACCGAACACTCAGTGAACTGCAGGCTTCTGCAGTTGTCTTTGTAATTAATCATAGATATTGGTACTTACTAGTTAGCCTAGACAATTGAACGAGTTGCAAGATAATAGATAATGTAAACTGAGTAGGAGAACTTCAAAACACAAAGCCAGATAATATAATATATTTATTGTAAAATGGATAAAAATATAGATTTACGTAAATTGCATAACATATGAGTGTTTACATGATAATACGATTAAAGTTCCCTCCGGTCTAAGAATAACCAATTTCAAAAACCAACATAATTTTTTTTTATGTTTGTTCCTTATGGCCATCTCATATTTCAGATATTTACAATAATTAAATGACATTGAAATATATAAGAAATGTATACGTAAACGCGTCGTGGCCCGTTGGAAAAAATACATATTTTGACGCGTAAACGGGTCGCCAGCGTTGAAAGTGTTAAGAAATGTCCCTAAGGCTAAAAGAACCAAAATTAATTTAATTAAAAAAAAAGTTTTGTAGGACTGCACAATTTCAAGTCTCCTACGTGGACTATTATTATCTGAAAAAAATAATCATTTTCATTTAATTTTCCGTGTTATCTTGTGTTCTCGTTGTTTACGTCGTGTGGATCTCTTCGAAAAATTAAGACTAATAATATTCGATTAGATAACCTTAGTTGTTCGCACGTTACACAGTTACTTTTTTAAAGTAAACATCTTAAAATAAAATTTGAAAACCAGATTTGGGCAGTGTTACATGCCCTAAACACCCTAAAATTCTATTAACATAAAATTGAAAATTACCAAAAAGTACAAAATAAAAACTTCTTATTCTGTATAAACTATCAATAAACATGACACTTACCTACCTGGATACCTTTATGTTATACAACGATCTTCTTGTAGCTACTTTGGAAAACAATGCAAAGTACATCGAAATCCAAGCCCTGATTATAATACTATGTAGGTAAGTATATAGAAGAATTTTCTCAAAAAAAGTTTATAATTTCATATTACCTACCAACTTATAAGTTGCGGTATCTCATATAAGTTCATATCAGGTGTAGGTACCATTTATTGTAAAAATGTACATGATAATATATGCGTATATGAACCGATTATGTAGGCGCCTTAAACGCAAACAGGAAGTCTGTTATCTTCGAATCTATTGTTTTTTTTTTCTAGGTGAGTATCTGCTAATTGCTATATGCTATTTTCAATATTATGTTTCATAATATTATTTTTGTATTGGCGAAGGCTAAATATTATTACGATAAATTATTATGTATTATTATATTATAATTTAAATGCAAACTTTAATTGTGTTCAATTGAAATTTGTATGTGTCATTTATTATAATATATATCATATTGTACAATATTACTATATATAATTATATATCGTCGAATAGGTCATACATTTATACTATCGATATATATGTATAACAGGACCGTGGTTGTGCGTCTCACGTGACGTTCATAGGTAGGTATGCATCAATGTACTTACCATAAAGGTACATAATATTATATCGAAATTTAATTAAAAATGTACCGCTTTTCATTCGTCACGTTTAAATGCATTACAATATTCATAATACATTTATTATATATTATACATCCGTCATGTACCTATATTTTAAAATGCAATGCATATATATGGGATAGGCACTGGTAATATCGTTTGTACTTACGGTCGTATACACCTCTGCATACACACATAGGTATATTTTATATTTATATATACAATGAACTTATACATATCTGCAGCACAAAAACGTCAACCTTGCCTCAGGACATCATAAGCGGTGAGTGTGGCAAGGCCGTCGACGAGCGCAGACCGCCCTGCCCCCCTAATCGCCGCGGCCGACAAGCCACAGTGCATATTATGTATACCTATTACCTATATATTATTATGTATATACGCGAGTATTATATTATATTATGTTCTTCGACTCATATGTGCACAAACACACTGCACTTATATACAGGGTGGATCACCAAGCTTGCTCACCCTCCCCCCCTCATTTTTCCTCTAACAATATGCAATGGAATAATAGATATTATTCAAATTCTGATTTTTTTTTTTTAACTTTAAAATATACGTATAATTATAGACAAGGGCCATATTTTCAAATACTTAGATTTATCTCATATACCAGGGGTGGCCAAACCGTGGCTCGCATCTTAACGTAACATTAGACGTAAATTAACGTAAGAACCAAAAAAAAAGTCACATAATATACAATAATATGACCTTTTTTTTTACATCTTGCAGGCTCTTCAATTTTTATTGATATATTTGGTGGCTCGTGAGTCTCTTCTCGCTGGCCAATACTGTCATATGCCATGCAAAGATGAGCGTCTTCTTACGATACCAACTTGTTTTCTTCAAATGAGAAACATCCTTGTTCCTGTAAATTATCCTGTACCTAATATTTTATTTTTTGAACATTTTCATGTATTTAAGTCAAAATTCTAACAACTGGGTTTTGTGCTATTTAACTTTGTATACAAATTATATTAAAATAATATAGCGAACATGGTATAATTATGGGCTTGGACGATATGGGGGCTGCTATGATGATTTGAAAACTTATATAACTTCATTAAACATTTCCAAGTAAGAAAGTAGTATACCTGATAAATACTATAGGTCAAAACACTACATCTGTTTTATATTTTTGTAAAACTATATTTAAGGACTATTATCCTTAGTATATAATTATATTAATAATATTATAGAACATATTATGTATAAATAATTTAGTAACAACTCTTACGAATTTTGATTCAGATATATTGACATTTTTAAAACATTTGCTTGCTAATAATTTATAGTAAAAAAACGTTGGTTCTCATTTGAAAAAAAGAAGTTTGTATCACCACATATACTCCTTAAATTATTTAAAAAATCTAAACAATTATTAATGTAATACTTATAAGTAGGAATACAAAAAAAGTTCCAAAAATCGCAATTCGTAAACTCATTATTAATATGAAAAAAAGGGGATGAGCATGTTTGGTAAATCACCCTGTATCTATGATAAATCTATAATATGCGCGTATAATATACATACATGTCATATCTACACCCATTATCATGATCAGAATTGGGTCACTTGCGGGGGACAGCACTTTCAGTTTTCAACCGGTTTTTCGCATGTAATTCGATAAGTTTGCTTATTATATTTTATACTGTATTGTACCTAGATAGATACGTATTTCTATATATTGTATCGTGTTAAAAACACACGAAAAACCAAATCCCTCCCGACCACAATCATATTATATATTATTATGATAGGTACCTGGGTACCTGGATACCTGGGTATTATATTGTATATATTTTTATTGTTATAGTCGACACTCGACACACGAGTAACTGCATAAGGCCGTGTCGGCTTGCACGCGATTGCCACTGCTGCTGCAGCTATATAGTGGTCACATAAGTCACTGCATCAGTACACTTTGTATTGACGCATTTTTTCTGTTCAAATATAAGTAGGTATAATATAATAGTTTATAAGTCGTAAGTACGCTTAGATATTAATATGATATAGGTATTATTATATTTCGCGTACAAGGTAGTATCATTAGTCATTACACATTTACACTCACATCTAGGTATACGCTGCATCAGTGCATCACGCCATCACGTATCGAATGATGCAAAAGATATCATTTATTAAAAACAAAAACATTTTAAACATATTATTATATTATAATACCTGTCATATATTATACAAACAGAAAGACAATTATAATTACCATTTAAATAACTCGGGGCTCAAGTGTGCTAAATGCATTGTTGAACTCAAAATTAATCCTCTAAATCAGTAGGTATAGGTATATTCATATTTTTAATAAGCTATGAAGAAAATAAATAAAAAATATCATGAGGGAATATAACACCCTCATTCCCACCCATTGAATACGACCCTGATACGTCCATAGGCGGATATTTGGTAAATGTGAAGGTTGAGGGGGGTTGACAATTTTATCTCTTTATTATAATACCTACGTAAACAAAGTTATCAAAAATTAGTATTAAAAGCAAAGTACCTACGTATTACGTCCATTGACAATAATATTTACAATCACGAAAGTTGTAGCATAATTATAAAATTGGTAAGATAACTACATTTATAATGATTAATTTATGATAATAAAGCATAGGTAGTTAACATATTTTTGTCACTGGTTTTTACTTTTTCATGTGTATCTTAACTTTTGAGGCACTATGTTTGAAAGTGTTTAAAAATAAGCCTAATCTAACCAACCTAATTTTACCTATACTTTGATAAAATTAATTTGTTTGGTACCTTAAGAGAACGCCACACCCGCATGTGTGTCTCCGTCTTCAAACGTACTTCCAAATGTGTAAAATAGAACAACAAGTCATTCTGATTTCTGATTGTGTTACTAAACTGCAGCAAGTTGCATCAGCTGAACTTATTTTCTGCGGGCGCCTCTGGTAAAGTTATTTGTGCTCTGTAGAAATATATAGTAGTATTTCATAACTCTAGTAGACAGTAGTGTAGTATCTTTAGTGAATTTTCTAAAATCTTTAATACAGCTTTATTCAAATAGGTACTATACTGCCGCCAACGAGAGAGCGCTACTCGTTCATCCAAATTACTGAACTCCGCGTTTTCTTACCCAAATAATTTCTCGAACTCTACCATATAGACTATATGATATAGTTGTAGCAACGACGTTGGCAGAGTACGGGTAGATTTAGGGGTGGAAATAGTCGAGTGTATTTTGACGAGGAAGAGATTGAGAGAATATACAAGTAAGATTTTTGATCAATAAGAAGTTGTATAATATAGGTAGATAGTTATAAAATAATTAATTAAATCTCAATTGTAATGTACCCTATATATATAATATACACACACAGGCACACAGCGCATAAAATAGCTAGGTTATATAAGTATTATTGGAAATTATTTTGGAAATATTTTTTGAATAGTTTAATACCACAAAAAGTAAAACGCTATTACCTTTATTAGGAGTTATAACATACAATATATTTGTTACTTTTATATACTATAGTATACTATTACAATACTAAAGATCTGCCTATTGCTGTAACCAGTACATACATCCCTGCACTGGGGGAGGGGGAATTTTCCTCAAAAAAAGATACCTGTTTTCGTCCTGCAAAATAAAATTATGAAAGGTTAGTAGGTACTTTCCATTTTCTTCCACACATATTATTCATGGACTAGAATCATATTATTATGTATATTTCTCTTCAAGTATAAAAATAATATATATTAAATCTTATAATATTATATAATATGCTTATAAAATTATATTTGATATTTTACCTATCAGTATATTATAGATCAATCGTTAAAACTCGGTAACAGTAAAATAAAATAAGTTTTTAGTACATAGAGCAATATGCTTGTAGCCAGAATAAAAAATTGATAGGTATTTAAATTATTAAGAGAGTGACGAAAATCTTATTTTAATAATCATAGAAAATGGATAGTGGACGAAAATAGACCAGTTTTAAAATTATTTTTAGATGAAAATTAAAGTGGAAAAATACGTTATATACTCATACTTGGAGGAAATTGGCCCTCACCCCACCACTCAGTGGTGCCGAACTTTGAAAATAGTGGTCAGGCGAAATCAAAATTCAACGGCCACAATTAATGTGTTCGGCCTCAAATGATAAAAAAAATAATAATAAATGTATCACTTACCAATTTGGAATAGTTTTAATTTATTTTTATACTAAAATATTGGTACCTTTGTACTTTACTCTTCAGTATAATTAAGTTATACTACTATAACATGTTATATACACATCAGGTACCTATTGTATTTGTATAATTTATAAATGTATAATATAATATATATTAATATAATCTATAACCTCTAAAAAATCTATAGTTTTTTTTTAAATTAATATATTTTTAAGGAGAAACTGGGAAACTGTGGTTATTAGTCCTTAAAGACTAAAGTTATTTTATTATACGATATTATCCTATGATTTTTAGTTTTAAATATTTAATAAGTACCTAGTTATTGTTACATAATAATGCTGCTGAAAACTGTTAAATTTTTTAAAAAATATACATAATATTATAATTAATCCATTCACATATTCTAACCATACTTTTAACATTTTTTAATTTATGTTGAAAACTTATGATTATAATAATTTTCTTAATATTGTAGTTATAAATTATATATTTATATATCCATAAATGGCCAAGTTAAATCTAGTGGAGACGCGCATTTATAGATAGGTCGTAGGTACCTATTTTCAATGCGTTTTAGAAGCGTTATCGTTGTACAGCATATGCGACAATTTTACGGTGTACCTACAGCTTTGGTATGTAGCATGTGTGAGTGTCTGGCCTAACACAATGGTCAACGGCCACACACAATAAAAAGTGGTCAGGCCGTGGCCTGCACTGATCATAGGACTCGGCACCACTGCCACCACTTACATATTAACCCACTAATGAGTAGAATAGATTAGAAACATACGCCAAATTGGTGATTGCTACATAATATTATATTGTACTATAATACGTATGTACAGATGTAGGTATTAACTATAGTGTATATTTTTACAACAGAGTAATAAAAACAATTTGATAATAACCAGGTCGAATTCGATGTCATTGCGCCTATGTATGGTAGATACCAAACACACCAGCTATATTACAGTAGGTGAGAGAATAAAAATAAATTATATATATATATTTAAATTAATAAGAGGGTGAACATTTCTGATTTTGAAAATGATGGAAAACGGTCGGTGGAGAAAATATGAGGGACTATAGATTTGTAATTATTTGTTATTTATTTTTGGATTAAAATTAACAGCGAAAGTTTACGTTGTATTCTCATTTTTGGGAGAAATTGGCTACGCACCTATCACATTCACCACTTACGACAGTACCTAACGTACGCCACTGATGAGTAGAATAGGTTATAGTTATAAGCATACGCCGAATAATTGGCGATTACTGCTACACAACACATTGCATTATACGTAGGTCGTATAATAGGTACCTATACTAACTAAATTAGTTAAACTATATACTTAATGAATATTTTTGCAACAAAGTAATAAAAACAATTTTATAATAACCGGGTCAAATCCAGTGTCATTGTACCTATGAATGTACAAACTAAAAAAAATATATATATGTTGTATGTACACCAGCTATATTAATAATAGGTGCTGACTGCTGCAATTGTCTGTTGTATTTGAGTGTACACTGTGCGCCCGTGTGTGCCTATACCCACTACAATTATTATGATATTTTGTGATGTGTGTAATTGCTTTAATGAGAAACTCTTTAGTTAAATTAAGTGTTTATGTTTTTCGTTAAAATGTCTATAGTTTTATGATTAAGGTTTATGACCTACACTGTTATAACATCATCGATTTGTGATTATAATAATACAATATATACCTGTAATATATTATATATTGAAAGATTTGTTCATCTTAGCCCCCCCCACATTTCTGCCCATGGCTCATGGTAACAATCGTTTGAGACTTTTGGTTTTTACACAGTATATATAGGAACTGCGTGAGGCCACCAAACCTCTACCTAATACACCCTTGATGTGGCAGTAAAACACACATCATGAGCGTAAAAAATAACACTGCATTCTACGTATTGTTTAAACATAATATTTGAGTCGAAAAATTGATTTTTATAGGACTATTATAATAATACGTATAATAGTCACAATATTAGTGTGTCGGAGCCAACTTACCTCACAGGAAAAAATCTCACACCTCGTAAAATAGACAGATTTCGATATTATTGTTGTTTTATTTGAAAAATTATGTAGACTTTATGGCTTATGCAGGTTGGATTAGATTCCTATTTTAAGAATTTGTTATAAATGCCTATACCCATGTGGCTATGTATATTGTAAATCACCCATTTTTTAGAATTTTAAAATTTGTTTTTCCAGTATTATTTAATGTTAATCATATTATGGCGCCGTACCTGTACGTAACTATAAATTGCCTGAATATTGCCCCTTAATAAATAGCTGACATATGCAACCCTCAGCCAATAATAATGTTACAGTCATAATGTACTCATATTGTAGGTAACTTTAATTTGTTTTATAAATAAGCAATTTTTCTGATGCAATGTAATCATTATAATGTCTTAAAACAACTGTATATATGATAAGATCCGAAATACCTCTTGTACCTATGATAAGGTAGTTGGGACACTGCGAGTATATGAATCAGATCACTAAAATTAAGAGTTCACAAATACATATTGTCAATATAGGTACCTACACGAACACGATGTATTCAACAAATTATGATTATGATTTATGTCATATAGCCATGAGGTAAGTGATTAAGTTGCGATTTATAATATACATAAATTATAATTTATTTTTATGTACAATATAATAGATTAATGTGCATTATGATTATGAAAGTTGTAACATTATAATGTTAACCTTGCCAAGTGTGAAACATTTAGCTGACGATCGTTTCAAATATGTAGAAAACTTATATTGTTTCTACTTACATATCTATACTATAATATAATACTAATAATCATCATCATCATCGGTATGCTATATTTTCAATTCGATTTATATTTATTTATTTGTACGGAAATAAATTCCATTTGTATAATTATGAGTACCGCACGCAATACATATACCTATTTGTTGTCTATAGTGCAGTCGATTAACTTAAACTGGTTCTGTACATCCATACTTCAAATTATAATGCCGATGAAATAGTATAGACATGCTAATCTCAGAAACTACTAGACCGATTTAAATAAAAGTTTTATCATATAATATGTCAAGAAAGTAAGAGTTCTGAGGCTCTCACGGCCGCACGGAAAATTTGTAAAGTTGCTTGCATTTTCGCGTTGCTCGATACCTCCCTTTCAAAACAAGACCCAGACTCAGCACGTTAAAAACTATCGTTACAGGAATTTTTCTCGTGAAAAATGCCGATCAAATCTGCTGCGAAGTGTGAAATCCACAGACCTCCAAAGAGTTTTTGTAACGTTATGAGCTGAAAGGTAATACATTTCTCAAGTGTATTGTTACTGGAAATGAAACTCGGGTTGCATACTATACGCCCAGTCCTGTAAAGAATACTTTTAAAAAGTACTTGAGTAAATACTCAAATACATTTTTTTTTAAGTATTTAAGATACTACTCAAATACTTTAATTGTAAAGTATTTCAAATACTACTCAAATACTTTGAAAAAGTATCTGGAATACTTTTCAAATACTTTTGGTTTTTAAAGTGGGTTTCTAATTATCGTAATATAAACACATAGGTAGTAGGTAATCTAATATTTATCTAATAGTTTTAAAGGAAATATTGTTATTCAATATTCAATAACTTTTTTTAGAAATCTGGTTTTCACAAACCTTTGGGCTTCGGCTAACACAGAAATACAGAATATTAAATAAAACTATTATTCTATTATTGTAGTTGACAATAATATTTTTCCAACCAATTATTTCGAATGAAAATAAAATGTTCGAAATAAAAAACCAAAGTATTTAATACAAAAAAAGTATTTAAAATACCATTCAAAATACTTCATGCTGAATGTATTTTAAAAGTTATTCAATACTTAAAAAAGTATTTGAATACTTTTACTCAAATACTTTTACTTAAATACTTTACAGGACTGTATACGCCTGAAGCCAAGAGACAGTCCTAACAATAGCATCACACCAGTTCACCTTCAGCCAAAAAGTTCAAAACCACCATTTCAACCAAAAAATCGTGGTATCAGTATTTTGGGACCACAAAGGCATCATATTGAATGAATATTTACCTCAGGGGAGACCATACCTAACTCAGGAAGGTATTGTGAGACCATATAGAATTGAGAGAGGTCAGCTGACAAAGGGAGTCTGCTTGCTCACGACAACGCCGGACCCCACACGGCCAACGTCACGAAGCAATTGTTGGACTCCTTTGGATGGGATGTTTTTAATCACCCACACATTCCCCAGACCTGGCACTTTCAGATTACTATTTTTTCATTTCCTTTTTAAAGAAGCACATGGGTGGGAAAAAATTTCAAACAGACGAGGAGGTGAAGGCCCGGTTATCAAGAGACGAAGGTGGTGACAGTAGAGTTCTACGAGGCAGACATTAAACATTAATCCCCTGCCTCACCATCTGTGTCGAGAGGGATGGCGAATATGTGGAAAAACAACACTCAAATATATTAATGTAACCAGGCAATTTTTTTTTTTAAATAAATTTTTTTTAAATCCTACAAAAATCAAATACTCTTAGTTTCTGAACATACCTTATAGACCATGCAGGGGTGGTGAGCCTACGGCAAGTTGGTAAAATTTCCATGACGCGTGAAAAATTAAAATTAAAAAAAAATTATGCTATTTATAAAATGTTGGTTATAAGAAATTCAAAGAAACAAATTATGTTTAAAAATTATAATATTCCTATGTTACTAGATTATTACTATATTTATTATTTACGACTTCAATATTATGATTATTGACTATAATAGGAAAATATAATTTCCTTTGGACACTTGAACAATTTTCAAAACCTTGATTGGAAAAATTTGGCACTTGACTCAAAAAAGGTTCACCACCCCTGATATAGACTATATCGCACGCTCGTGGTTTTATAATATGGTATAAAGGTATACGAGAATGTGTCGTCGGAGCCAATTTTTTAAATCTTACATTTTGAAGAGGGGCTGAAATAGGTAGGTATATTCCGTTTAAAAAAAATGAATATTTATTTTGTTTGTTTAGGGTTTTGCTTATCCATTGGTTACATAAAATAAAATAGTTATAATAATTGTAACTAATTTTAGACTGGTATTTTATATTTAGTGAAAACCACCTTCAAATGACTGTATTACAAATATGTATATGAAGTTTACATTTAACGGAGCTTAGGGCAGAGTAAATATATTGAAATAATTTAATTTGTCACGGGCAACGCCTTGCAAAATCAGCTAGTATTATATTTTACATACCTAGTACATATGCCTTTTAACTATTACTCATTTTATTTCGGATAATATGTTGTTGATCATATATTTTAATTTTTTTTTATCATTATAATTATAATATTGAATACAAAAGCCGACAAGTTAAATCATAACAGGTACTCGCCATTTTTATTTGCATTTTAATTATAATAGGTACCTAAGTAGTAAGTACTTTAAATCATACATATATCGTTATATATAGAGGATAGAGTGTAAAATACATAATAATAATATGTACCTAATCATCTCACAGCTGTAGTCGTGTTGCTATTGACCTTGCGTCGCGGAATTAAAATAAGTGCTTCATATTTCGAATATAAATACACAAACACATTTTATGTACTCCGGTGATCAGCATAACGACGTAATAATTGCCAGTTGGTATATATACCTACGCAGACGTAATAAAATTCAGACACAATAATAATATAATAATATTATAATAGCGTGTTGTATATACATACATATAACATATTATAGTATGATATATGTCATACTTCAATACTACATAATATATGATATATTATATTGTATTATGTATACAATTATTATACTTACATCTAAGTACCTGTTACCTATCGGCAATAAAAACATATCCATCACGCGTGCGTGACATATGACATACGATGCACGCCATGTGAGACGTCAAAACGTTACATTTTATAGTTTTATAATAGTGTCGCCATTTTTGCATAGATACATCAATATATATAATATATATATAAATAGGTATACCTAATAATTGAGAGTTGAGACGTTGTTATGATTTATGGGTATAATATTATTATTTATGCATTGTAGGCAATATCCCGTTTTGCTCTGGTTTTCGATGGTTGCACACCGAATTTAAAGTGAAATTGAACGATGTTGCGCCAGACAAATGCGTGTTCCTCTCGAAGCCGTTTTCGTTTGTCGCATCCATGTAAATTGGTACCTATACGAAGTGTTGGGGAAGTAAATTGCATTCCGAATTATATGTAGGTACGTTTCAAAATTGTAATAAAGCTATTCTTAAGTTACTTATATTTTATTTGGTCAACTCACATTACTTTTGAGGTAAAAAAGTAACATCATTATACAATCAAAGTTAGGTACTTTTTATTTTCAAAAATATAACTGGAGCTTAAAATTATATCTGCAGATGACACTTAATACATTAACAACTATAAGTAAGTAATGACAATAAAAAATATGAAGTATTATATAAAATATTTATTTAAGAAAAATTTAATTCTTTAACAAATTAAATTCATTTATTTATTTAATTTATTTTAAATAACAATGCATTTTCAAAATTAAGTATTATACCTACCTAATTAAAAATAAAACTTAGTTAGCTATAAACAAAATGTTACTGACCGAAAATCGTGCATATGTGATATATTTACATATATTATCAATTGGTTCTTAAAATGTATTTAAATTTAAAAAAAAATAAAGTAACAAGTAATTTAGTAATTAACTTCAAAAAATGTAATTTAAATTACGTACCTATTTTAATTACTGAAAACAGGTATTCTGGTAATATGTAATTAATTGACCATCAAATTACTTAAAAAGTCATTTCGTTACAGAAACTTGTAACTTAAGTTGTTATACTTATTCCCCAACACTACCTATACCTATACACGTACGATAAATCATTTTTGACTAGTGACGGCAATTTTAAACTTTTCAAATTGCGTAGGTACCCATACCATATTATAGCTATATATTATTATACATATATACCTATACTGCATGATGTATCTATAATATGTATATGATTTCACGACGGAGAAGAGTTGTTTTAATATATTATATATATATGGTATATACATAATGCACGGTAAACCATATATTATAATTATATGCATATGTATATGCAAGTACGGGTTTTTTCTCCATTTTACGTCAAAACGAATATTACATAATCGAAACGACAGTCTACAAAATATCTGTATACACGTGCTATATTCACTCATATGCATAGACATTATTAAAGCACTATATTATACATTTATACCACAGCGTTCCTATACAGTATATACCTCATAAACACTTGGGATAATTTGTTATAACTTTTAATATTTGAATGTGAAAGCCGCAATAGTCATTTGCAGGTCATAGCATAAGTATAACTTTAATCATTTTAAATTATAACAATTATATTAGTCATATATGTATATATATAATATATACAATATAAATAATAAATAAGTAGGTATTCATAAACAAAACAAAATGTTATTCATATGTCTTGTCACTGAGTTCTACAAATCTGTTAAGCCCACAATACACATAATTTAAGTACATTGTACATTTGTAAATTTGTAATTTAAACATTCGTAATAAACACGAGTCTTTGACCTATGAAAATAATAAAATGTTCAAAAAAAGATTGTTTGACTAAACTTTTTGGCTTTTAAGTATGTGTGTAAAATATATACATGTTAGAAAATATTTAACTAGGTTAGGTTGGATTAGGTTAATATTTTTTAAAAAGATAGTATTCATAGTTAACGAAAATACATTTTGGCTAACACGATATTTTTTTTTTTATTGAAAATAATACTTATTTAATTTTTTAGATTTTAGTAAAAAAAATTATTTGTCAAAGTTATAGCACAATATGGATAAGTGTAAAACATAGAACAGCGAGTTTAAATATCATACACGTGTAAAATATATAAAACAAAATCGTATACCTATTAATAAAAATTAAAAACCAAATTATTTGTCAAAATGGAATTTGTTATTAATTTAGAATCTGGTGTTTCCTATAACCTGAATGCGTTTTGTTTTTTTTTTATAATACGACATTAATTATAGTAGACAGTCGTAACCAAAATGTTTTTTTCGTTTATCTACTATCAATAATATTTTGTTGGGTGAAAACCAAATCACTCTTTTTTGGATTTGAGTAAAAAGGTAATATTTGGGCGAAACCCTAAAGGTAGATTTTGGGCGAAAACATATGTATGGCCAAACAATTATACATTAATATTCAAGACGATAATTTTTCAACATCGAAAGAAATTTGAAATTTTCGTATACGTTTCCAAATGTTTGTTTCTACTCAAGACTTGTAACTCAAAATTCACAAGAAATAAATTTAAATCGTCAATAAATTATTATAATGTATTAAGTCGATACTAGGTATAAATTATGATCTATGAATGTGTTACAATATGAAAACGTTCGTTTATTACTATCGAATTCCTGAATTACATAGTTGTATACGAGCTTGTATACAGCTATGCAAGGTTACCGACTTTGGTTTGTTACAATATCGATTTTCTTCTATTCAGAATTTAATTTTCATTTGACCCAACCAAACTCTAACAATATAACCGGCTTGTTTATCCTAACTACTTCCTAAAATAATGGATGATGACTATTATATAAGAGCATTATCTCCGAGTAGGTATATTATATATTTATTATTTATATATACAGAGTGATTCACCAAATATTCTCATCTTCTTTATTTTCTCAATAATAAAGTTCTTCCAAATCTGCAGATTATTAGAATTTTTAAATATACCTAAAGACCATTTCCAAATTCTTGCGACTTTTTTGTACTACTTTAGGAGTGTCATGTGATAAAATCTTCTATTTTTCAAATGGAACCTTCTTTTTTTATTCTGAAAAATTATTTAGCAGATAATTTTTGTGAAAATGTTGACGAACCCAATAAAATCAAATTTTAAATGAGTAATTTTTGAGTTATTTAATTTTGTGTACCAATGATAATATATCGATACTTGAAAATATTAGTAATTAATATTAATCCATCAACGTTTATAATTTATAAAAATGGTCTAGTGTAATAAATTAATATACACTAGATGTTTTTATTCAATAACACATATATTTTATGTTTTTGTAAAACCATTGTTAAAGTTTTTAACCTAAGTATAAACATTTTAACAACCAAAAAACTATTCGTTCAAATTTTAAATTAGATAGGTACCTCAACATTTTCGAAAAAATGATACACTAAATAATTTAGAGTAATAAGGGGGGATGTCATTTGAAAGACAGAAGTTTGTAAGTACTTACTTACGTAGGTGGTGAAAAAATCCAAGCATTTTAAACTGTGATATAAAACAGTACATTAAAAATTCTGAAAAGAAGAGTTGGAATAAATTCGCTATTAAAGTAAACAATAGGAATGGTCATAGTTGTTGAACCACCCTGCCTATATTATAGGTTTGAGTTACTAGTTTTATTTTTTATATCATAAACGAAAACAAACAACTTATTATACAATCGATAATGATAACATTTTTCACTGCAGTTTATCAAGTCACGTAAGCTATTCAAGTTTTGTTTATTTACTCATATATACCTTAGTCATTGGATGAAAAACAAAATGTATAATAATATATTTTCAGCGAGAATCTGGTTTTATACATTTTTGTTTTCATTATTATACCTAATAGACCGTTTGAAAACACAGGAAATGTATTTTCACATTATAAAGTTACATATTAAATGTCATGATAATTTTGTATTAACCTGGCGTTGTTGTTGTGTATAGATTGCTACAGTCGATACATTGCAGTCCTATACGACAATAACGTCTGCAGAAAGAATAACATTCCAGTATGCAAATATATGTATACACACATAACCTTGAACCTTACTAATGCATAACACCGGATCAAACGAGTGTCTTAGGTTTATAATATGATAATATTATAGTGTATATTATTATGATATTTTATAAGCGTAAGGAGATTTTAAAGTCATCTTATATAGGTATAAGATATTCGGGGTCCGAACAATTTTATGTCATTCGATACAATATCCAATAATTTATTATATTGAACATATTTCGGTGATATTCGATAGTCCCGAGTCCGTGCGCAATACTTAGGTATACACTCAATAATAATAATAAACGATAAACGCGTTAAAGATTATGTTTTTGATTTTACATATTACTTGTATAATATTTTTTCCGTGAGAGTTAAGTTCCGTACACATACGACATACGGTATCGTATTATATACTAACAGAGACATTTCTCAATTCAGATGAAAATATTATTATTTATATATATTTTATTTTGCGAGTATCAATATCATGGTGTACATAATATATTATATTATACATACATAGCTGCAAAAGCAGATCGTCCTTGCAAATAACAACCGCAAAGATGTAGATAATAAAACAAATTAAACAAGAAGGCAAATAAAAATAGTCTGTTCCTCATACAGAATCTAATACGAATTATGATTATAATTTATAAATCATTAATGTATATATTATATTATCTTTATCTGTACATAACTATCCTACCGACTAGGTACACGTAGGTACCTACACCGATTACGACGAATGGTGTACGCGGATATTATTTTACAGGCTATGTCTATAATATGGCCCATTAGTAGATATGATACACGCTGTCGATATTTTGATTTATAATGAATTCAGATAAATTATCAACGATTAAGTATAAGCACATAGCATGTTAGAGGTACCTATTTATAAACATGTTATTATGTAAAATACATAGATTATAATAATAAGCATTCAAAGTTCAAATCTTGACAAAATACGGAAAAATCACGAAAATTAGCAAATTATTTTGAGTTGAGAATTGATAAAAATTTTTCTTTTTTAATTTAAGACTTGAAAATGTAATACAATATTCCTCATAAGTTTGTCTATCTTTATCAAAAAAAAATGTCTACAAGCAAATCAAGTTAAATTTTTATAAGCGTTTGAAATTCATATTTTTACAATATTGGATATTCGCTCGATTTTTAGTGTAGCGGTTTTGTTATTTTATTGTTATTCAAAAACGAATAAATGTAGATAATATATGAAAATTGTATTGAATGTTTATATTTTCATTTTCTATACACCATAAAATTTTTAAAATATTTTGGGCTATTTACGGACATTGTCAGTTTTCAATTTTTATAGTTTTTTTTTTCTATAAATATCAATAAAATTGTTATTGAAAAATAATATTGACATATCATGTCTTTTTTTATTACACATAAATTATTTAATTTCCACAGTTATAATAATAATACGAGTAGGTTATTGATTGTTGTATACATTTGAGAACACTATTATTGGCCTCCATTAATCCATGGTAATAACTCGTAGTGTAATATAAGTAATCCATAGGCTATTAACAATAACTATTAAAATAATAGTATAGGTAATTATAGTGTAACCATCTCATTTTAATGTAATGTTTATAAAAAAATATAGGTACTAATAATAATTATAAAATGTGAAAAAATACTAAATACCAATTTTTATTATGGGGGCCCCGATGAATTGGGGGCCCCAAAGTTTAACTTTGCTAACTTACCCGCTAATTGCGCCACTAAGTCACCAAGACCAAACAAGAATTTTTGGGGCCATAGTTAAAGACCTTTTGTGGTGATATAAATTTCGAGAACGACCATATTTTTAAAATATTGATATATTTGATTCAAAGTTTAAACGAGTATCAAATAATATAATATTATATGTATACTAGGGATAATAATCCTTAAAAATTATTTTACAAAAATTAAAAATATTAGATCTCATATTAGATCTCGTATTTATTGTATACTTTGACCATCAATACAAAATTTAAACGTTGCTATAAGAATACTAATTTCTATAATTTTCTAATCAACATGCCCCCACTCCTTATCTTCTAAACCCGCATTATTATGGACCTAACGCATAAATACAATATCGTTTAGAGTAGTATTCATCTTTATGTGCTATCATCAAAAATAAGCCCAGAATTAAAAAATCAAATCATAGGTATAATAGTAATTATTATAATTATACCTTTTATAATTTGTTTTATATATGAATTTGTAAAGAATGCTATATGACATTCATATTTCTACAAATTATAAATTATAATTGTAATATAATATATAACGAATAGCAACCATTGAAATAAACGAAAAAATATTCGATTTTCGCGAACCTTAGCAACTTATAGAGGTTGAAAAAATAAGTTCCATAAACACCATCCAATTCTCAAGAAATCTATTAATAGTTTTTGAAATTTTATCATCTTCGAATAAACAATATACCGATTATATATATATATATGTTTTGACAGCTCTTCCAGTTTTCCGTATAAAATAATTTTACAAATTGTTTTCACAAAAAAGTAAAAATAAAAATAGTCGTACTTACCCACAATATGTGTACTCACATGTAGTGATAGTACACAGTAGTATACAGTACACGATAGTAAATAGTAATAAATAACGGTTTGCAACAATTAATATTGATTTAAGTTATAATATTATGCATATTCATTGAATATGTTAAACTGCTTCTAGGTTATCGTATGTTATATTTATGTATAATATTATATATGGTACACCATACATCGGGCCTTTCGGACCACTAATACGTATAGAGTAATATATTATATTGTGATATATAGTTTTATTTTATTCAGATTTTTTTCGGTCGCTTTCTATATATTACATATTATTATGTAAAATTTAAATCACGGATCCGTGGACTCGTATATATTTTTTATAGTTATTTCATATTATCTTCACTCTTCACAACATAATCAAACGTTTTGTCGTCAAATGCCCTCGTTTGGATACGGTGAATAAATTAATGAACTAATAAATATTTATTATTATTATTATTATTACTATCGTCAGTAATTATGTTTACGTAAGGTTAATTAATGTAATCGCAATTGCTATGCATACAATTATAGACTTTTAATTCATAAAGTGTAACCACTTGGTTACTTATTTTTTCATATACCTAACCATCAAGTCATATTCTTATTGTAAATAAAGTTTTACAGATTGTATATTTATTAACTGTTAGTGACAAATAAAAATATTGTTCGTATCATATTATTACAACTAGGTAAATGTAATGGGTAAATTATATTATATAAAATAAAGATTATCGTATATTATGGTAGGTACTTACTCTGCTCTCCTAAGCCAAAACGCAGTAAGCGACAACATTTGAAAAATGAGTTTATTATATCAACGTACTCGTTATTTTAAGGCAAATTTTTTGTTTCCTTAGCAAAAATACCGTAAATGCAATAGGTTGTATAATAAACGTGGTTAAACATATACGTAATTACAAATATATGAATGATACTAAGCTAAAAAACAGTATCAAACACATGCTAAGCAAAAAGGCAGTACCTGACCACGGTATACGGTAATTTTGCTTAGTAATAAACCGGGTTCACACTACACCGTGTCGTGTAAAATAATCACGGTTACCACAGTTACCAAACGATACCGCATAGTTGAATATATTCAAGTTTTGACCATGCGGTTACATTTATGTGCGGATAAGGCCGGGTTCATACTTAATGTAACCACACGGTCAAAAGTTGAATAAATTCAACTATGCGGTATCGTTTGGTAACTGTGGTAACCGTGATTATTTTACACGACACGGTGTAGTGTGAACAAAGCTTTAGAGAGTTTTTGCACAACGCCGGTTAAAAATAACGTATGAACCCGTTAACGTTATTTATCAAAACAAGCCTTTGCGCATGCTCACCAAATATCGGTACGGTTATTTGATTAGGTATCGTAATTCGTTATTTTAATTATTTTAACGGGCACCGTATTGCTGGTTTATCGGTTATACGTTATACCTCATCAATCGGCTATATTATCCAGTCTGTGATTTTGGTTAAAGTTTACGCTGTTGATTACAGCTGTTTCCTTTATAAGTCACCGGTTTTTGGTATCCCGCTTTTTACGAATCTAAAATGTCGATATCAAAAAAGGTTACAACCATAAACCTATGGTTGATATTGGTTATGGTAACAATTTACAATGTGATAAAATATTTTAACGGAATATTATATATCCGGTAATGCAAGAACTAAAGTTGCAACTATAACGTTAATATAATATTACCGTATAATTTAACCGAACGTTATTTTTACCGGAGTGTTTTACTGGCATTGTGCAATAACTCTCTATTGGTTCAAATACGGTTAAGAAGAGATTCTCATAGATTATAATAATTTATAAACATACGCTGTCTTAGAAGACCCCGCTGTTAACATTCTGCTTGTTATTAATTCTGTGATTGTATTTGGACCATCGACCATGATTATATTATATTATTTTATATTATTTCATGGTAATGCTATTAATAAATGTGCTCATACTGCTTTTTCCTTCTGTAAACAATAATATTAACGTCTCACACCAGTAAGCTAAAATATCGTATATGCGTAAGTTGAACATTTTATACATTTTTAACTACAAAATAATTTTTAAGTTTTGTCAAAATTCGAAATTGAAATGTTTCCCCCCCACGGCCTTCCCACCACCACAATTTAAACACTAATAATAGAAAACTTTCAATTATTTGAATGGAAGAAAATGTCGGAATCCTTTTTCGATGACTGAGAGGTGTAATAATATTGTTAATATTGTTATTCGGTGAACGCAACCGTTTGCTCATTTCGACTGTTTGCAAGTTCGCCCATTATAAATATTCGCTATCGGAGAAGTCGGAAGGTGAACAATCGCCGCGCCGGTATGGTTTGAGGATTTGGGGATAATTACCTGTGGGACTGTTTTGATAGTTTTATTTTTGGCAGTGTTTTTAATGACCAACGATTTGTGGCACTCATTGTGAAGAAGATAAGAGACGTTAAGTCCGACCTTGGACTGCGTGGCAACAGCACGGTAAGCGGCGATGACCGGTCTCACAATACCTGCGTAATAGTAGGTATATTATTCGTATTTATACGACTAAAATACAAATTTAATTTAATAGTAAAAGTGTTGTTGACGCCTTAAGTAGAGCGGAGAGGTCCTCGATGCACAACTTTGACACCCCTATTAAAAACCTTAAATGGCGCCACTGAATAACAACGTCTATGTATAAAGAGGCATGGTCAAATTAACATTAAAACGATTTGAATTTAAGGCAAATATTGAATGATGTTGAGTGATGACGATTCCAGTATTAATTTTTACAAGCCAATAATATAAATTGTACCGTAAATGTGTGATAAATTCAATAACAATACGGTTATGAAATTGGTAATGAAACGTTTAATGACGAATACACTGTATTTTGACGACGATATGCACTTGACTGAATCTACGCGATGGTTGAAAAAATATGTGTCAGCTGTCAAGTCGGATGATTTAACTAAGCGTCAATGTAAGACTAAATAAAAGACATTTCACTATGCGGTTTGTTTGATTTACTTTTGTTCCAATATGAACTAACACCATTTGACATTTGTAAATGAGAATTATTAGAAATGAGTTAAATACTAAAATGACAGTATAGTAGACTAGACAGCTGATATCTTGGAGTAGTCAGTGTGTGAAAATTATGAGTACAAACTTATTCAAAATTAGAGGTTCTGCTGATTGTATTGATAAAATCGATAAAAGTTTTTTTTCAATAAAAAAAAAAAAAACTATGCGAGTAGAAAGTAACTCCCCCCCTCCACAAAAAAAAAAAATAAATATGCAGTGCAATAAAAAAATTTTGAGTGATTCCACAACACCAGTACCTAATGTATAACATTGTATGTGCTTGCATTTATAGATATTATCATACCTTTAAACTTTTTGGCTCGAGAGACTGTTCTGCAACTACAACTGAAGTACAAAGGAGGCTCCATTACAAAAAAAAAAAAAGCAGATAAGTGGATGTCGCTCTGCTGTACAGTAGATTACAAGTGGGTCATTGTATAATGGTTATATTAGACTTGAATTCAATGATATAATATCATTGTATAAGAAAAACGATTCTGAGCGGAGACGGTTTGTCATTCTGGATATTTTATATTTTGTTATTATTTATTTTATCATGTAAGTTGAATTAATATTAAAATAATATTATAATTTTATATTCGTTTCTATGGTGATAAACAAAGCGTTAGAAATTAAAATCCCATTTTTAGCGTTTTTTCGTAATTTTCCGGTGGTTTTTCCCGTGGCATTAAATAACTATTGAGAAAATCAAAAAATGACCTCTCTAAAGTACCATCTTGATCCAATTTTCTAAAATATAAGGTACTATATGTTGAAATTGAAACACTCCTTCTCGAAGAAATTTTGTATACAGGATATAAAAAGAAAAAAATAAACCACCATTGTAAAAACAATAGCTTCCTCGCTCCGCTCAGAATCTAAAAATGCTAGATATTTATAAATATAAATAAGATGCGTTAAATATATTATACATATATTCACCGGTGTTTGATAAAACTATAAAAGTGAAGATGGATTTATAAAAAATAAATATTTCAACTAGGTACCTCATGGATCATGACGCGTTCCTTAAATCGAGTCACAAGTAAGGATACAACTGAGTCAATAATAACAGTCTAGAATTATCTTTAATTCATTTTCACTTGACCATCATTCAATATTATAAATAATTTATTTTCTTACAAAGTTAGATAATCTTGGATATTAAGTATCAACCAGTCTTGAAGCTCCGGTGCATTGCATCCCCCGATTCCCGCTAAATCTGACACTGTCTAAGTTATAAAAAACTAACAACTATAATAATATTGTTGTAGATAATGCGATCTATAGCCTATAGGATTACGTTTACAGTTTTAAACTCAGCGCTACCTCAGTAATTATGATAATTTATAATACACAACTATTATGTATACAGAATGAATAATTATATAATATATTTTAAGGTTTTATACCTAGTTCTATACCGAATAAATTACCACTCGTGTGCAAAGACAATAATCATTCAACACATACTCTTAAAGGGGTTTTAAATAGGCAATATTAATATTTGACAATTCTATTATACGTCATGTACATTGTACAAAGTGTCTAGGCATAATTTACTACTTTGATACTTGGGTTAATGCCGTCATTGATGTAATTGTATAGTCACTTTATATAATATTATTAATCACAGTATGCATAATGTTATATTTTGAAATAACCAAATTTAATTTTGTATTTTTGTTTGAAATAGTACATTGTGTGGCAAGGGAGTGAGCTATTTCGTCAGTCGACGGGACGAGCCGCAGGTAAGAGCCGAATTTCGCCAAGACTGAAATTGCCTTCCCGCACGAGGCACACATACTATTTTTTGGTCACGCCTCAGTGTTCATAAATCACGGCACGAGGGCTTAGCCCCCTCCCAAAAAAGTCCGTCAAGACCCCTCCTTTTTGTAGTTTTGTAGGATCGAAGCTCACATTGATGCTATAATAATGTTAGTCCTCCCAATAAGATTTTAATGGATTTCTGCCTATGTATGGTATATAGTTAATAGATACCCGTTGTGCACGTCTTGAGTTATCGATCAATGATAAAATAACTCTTAACAATAATATTCGATATCGTGTTATCGTTGAATCGTAAAATGTTTAATGATATGCCACCGACGGTGTGAGTGCCTAATGCCTACTGTCAATAATACGGTTTTTTTGTATAGGTATTAAAGATAATTGACGGGTATTATAGTAACCGATATTAAACCTATTTATTACTTAATAATTTAAACTAAACATTTTAAATTATATTATGATATTATCATAGTGTAACTCTTTTCTGGAAGTTATACCACGAGCCAAGGTTAATAAGAATATTTCTATTCTATAGACTTCTTAATTCTACTTATTATAGTACGTATACTTCTTCTGAATCTAACAGTGACAACCAACAGAACTTGAATCGTTATGGATATTATTTTATTATTTGTACCTATTGATAACATTACTTTATCTGTATTACCTACCTTGTTAGTTGTTAGTGAATTAAATATTAATATTAATTATATTATCTAAATTATAGTATAAACCAAGGCTTCGGAATAACATTAAATTGACGAATAACAACTAAGCGTGAATACAAACTGTGTATTATGCGTGTGACATGCGTGAACAAACTAACATATTATCGGCCAATAACGACATTAAAAAAATAGCGTCATATGGTATATTCTGCTACTATTATCTGTTGAGAACAACCTAATAAACTGTTAATACAATAAATTAATATGTTAATACAACGTAATCAGGAACGCCTAATAAGATAGTTGTAGACAAGTTTGTTCTTATAATTCCGTAATTTTAACTCGCCCAAATTATATGTTTTATATCAAAAAAAGCGTATTCAGTATTCACCCAAATCATTGTTCCTCTATAATTATTGTATGTTACCTAGGTATGCTACCTACCATCATCACATTTTAGCAGTGAGATAATATTGTCACACATTAATTCTCTCGAAGTCTCGCGCAGCCACTGCGCTTTGTTAATATAATATTATACCTAATTATCATTATTAAATTTCTGCGTCAGCAACAATCCTACAATAATAAACGGTGTATCACATGACGCTACAAATTATATTACATATTTATACTAAATTATACATCGATAGAGCTCCATTATAGTAACGTTCGCAAAGTGATTCATCAAGCATGTTCACTCCCATTATTTAATTTAACAATGAATTTATTCAAATTCTTCTTTTTGGCTAATTTTTAAATATTATACTACATTAGATCATATAAATTTCTTATTCTTGAGATTTTTATAATACTTATGGATTGTCTTATGGGCTGTGGCAATATAACTATACAAACTTCTGTTTACTGAAAATTATTTAGTGGATAATTTTTTTGAAAATTTTGAAGTGCCTAATTAAAAACTAGTGGTTTTTCAGTTATTAAAATGTTAATACTAAGGTTAAAAGTCATCAACAATGGTTTTAAAAAAATTTAAAATAAATGTAATATTGGATCTAGACATCTAGTGTTTATAATGTTTATTATTCTTGGATCATTTTAACAAATTATAAATATTGATAGATATTAGAACTAATTACTAATTAGGTACTAAAGACTAAAGTTCTCAAATCACCACAGCCCCTATATCTTCCAAATACATTATTATAGACCAATAAATTGGCAATTATCCTTAGTACGTCAACATTTTCAAAAAAATTATCCGATGAATAATTTAGTGTAGAAAAAAGAATGGTTCTCATTTAAAAAGCAGAAGATATTATCTACACATGACATTATAGTAGCAAAATTATACCATATATGATATACCATTATACCTACCTACAATTATTTCCAATTATTAAATAGATTTTGAATAATTACGTTATTCGAGAAATAAAGGGAGTGAGTATGGTTGGTGAATCACTCTGTATAATAGGTACTCAATAATTGGATAAGATAGTTACCGGATCGTGACCGATAAATTATTGAACGGCGCTAAAACAAAAATTATCATTATAATATTATAGTACATAGTTATATACAATTAATCTAATCATTGTATAAACTATAAATTATTGGTATACTTAATTAATATTTATAGTATTTAGGTATATTATGCACTTTATCTTCGTTTATGCATCGTAAAAGTTAAATAGGCACTGCCACTATTCTTTTCGATAGACTGTGCATATTTTTTCCGCAAATTAGGTTAATAATAATCATAGAGTACTTTATAGTACTATACTACTATAGTATACCTACTTATTGGCTATTATAATTTATAGAACTCAACATACTGTTTACAAATACATAAAATAACTGGAAATTATAAATAAAGTATACACGCATAATATATAATATGTACAAATAAGTTGATTACATTTTATGCAATTATTATTAATATGAAATTATTATAATTCATATTGCAGCAACTGTACCTATATTATACACGTTTACATTGATAGTGACCGGGACTAGGGAGTAGAGAGTTAAGACTTATTAATAATTTCATAATTTTTTCTATACATATATTATCTGCATTTAAAACATATTTTCTTTAAACTTCTATAAATTTAATCACAACAAAAAATAAACTTATATATATACCCATACTGAATAATTTGCGGTAATAGTTGCTGATTTAACCAATCACCCTACAGGCTGCAGTACATTATAATATATGGTATTGATGATAAATATATTTGATATTACATTCATATATCCATTAAGATTTTGTGTTTTATGTCCAAAAGTGGGAGCAAGAGTAAGGGTAGGCTAAATTAGTGGGTAGGATGTATAGGTAGGAGACAAATTGAATTGACCTCTACGCACTCCGGCTTTTTGTGGGTGAGTGCACTACGAATTATTATGAATTTTCTCCATCCTGATTTTAATGAATTTCTATTATCATAGTACATTAGTAAATGCATATATATATATTTATATAAATTATATAAAATAAAATATGAGTTAATATAATTGATACATTTATATAGCCATATAGGTACATATTAGATACCTACCTACATAATATACATATAGTATGGCTTAAACTTTAAATCTAAAGTAAGTTATTTTATAGAGTAAATTATAATAGGTACCTAGTGATGCGTTTAATTTTATGTAATGGCTCTTGTTTATCGATATTTACATTTTAGTGTTATCCGAATGCTGCAATCAAAATAAATATTTTATTATTGCATAAGAGGTACCTATCTGCTATATTATCGTATAATGTAAACATAACATTTGTTTGATATTATTCGACAAAATAAACCGTCATAAAATTAGCAGCGCAAATATAATGAACACTTATAAAATATATCCAACAAGTTGATTTGACATTGATGGACTTTATTTTCACTGGGAGAGTTTTAGTTGCCTTTGTTGCAGACCACTATATACTCCAACAACACAACTTTGTAGAGTCTAACGATTAAGACTCATGGTGCTCCGACCGACTGCTCAGTATATTATACCTAAATATAATTTCGATAATATTTATTATGTTGGAGTAAGTACCGTTTCGCGATGAACACATTTTCGATAAGGAGGACATTAAATGCCCTAAGCTTAATGTAGGTATTTGCAATTTTTTCTTGCGCTGGTCTGAGAGAAACTATACACTTTATTCACTTAGATCAATCCTACCAATGAAAAGTACTCAAACTTTATATTTATTTCTGTATCAGGCTGTGTACCAGTATGGTATTAAAGTATGGGGTGGTCTCACGGAAAATGCTTTAAAACCTCTTAAAATACAACAGAACCACATAATCAGAATTTGTCTGAAAAACATAGCGGCTAAGTTCTACTCAACAAAACTATAGAGAACTACGAGTATTTATTGATGAGTTATTTCCATCATAAACGATATCTAATTTACTAATATTTCATAATTCATATTGAATTTATCGTATTATTGTATTAATATTATTTAACAGGTGGTACTTTGGAAATAACGAAATTATAGATACCTAGAGGTACATTGTCATATTTAATAATTAAAAGAATTTTGAATATCAATAATTAAAACATAAATTATAAGTATTAAGTAGCTTAATACAGGGAGTCAAAACGGGTTAAAATATTTCGGGTAACCCGGGTTCAAACCCGTTTTGACTCCCTGGACTTTAATATACACAATAATATTATGTATTAAAATACCACCTCCACCATACGTTGTAAAAAGGTATTTTATTTTTATTTTTATTTATATTATATTTTAGATGTTAAATTTATTATAATGATGCAGTGTAATTACGAACCAAAATGATAATTTTTTGGACGCAAACAACTCATCAATAAATCGACTGATAAGGTACGTCCGAACATATTGTGGGACGCAACTTACCTGTTGTAATAATATTATAAATTCTCATCAACAATTTTACGGGATGCAAGTAACATATGCATCCACCAATATTCTAACTACCGTTCAAGGGGTCATTTCCGGGAACTATATTGTGTTTATGACGTATTAACGACAAAGTTTTGTAAACCATTTCGAATTTTCTCGCGGTTACATGTCTATTGTGTAACATTATGAATGCATGTGTCATAATTATTAATCGCATGTTTCCCACATTATAATACAAGTGTGTACATCTCACAGTGCTTGTTACGCAGCTAAAATATATACATATATACCTAATATAGGTATAGGTACGGTGTGTACATATTATTTTACCTGCCGTCTGGTCGATTGCTACCTATAGAAAAAAATATCCGCACTATAGAGTTTAACGAACTCGACTTGTGATGTCGCTATAATAATAATATTACAATCATAAATTGAACTGCTGCACACGAATGGGGGCAGCTGTTAAGTTGATGAAATAATATATAATATTATGATAACATAAACTGTAATATTATATTTCGATAATATTCCACTATTTCCACGCAATGAAATAATCTTTTAAGCATAATAACGAGATTCTGGTGGATCTATGCTTAATTTTTAAAAATAAAAGTAGTTTATTATTAGATTTCGTAAGAAAACAATAAACCTAATATTATATAATATACATGCATTTGTAGGTACACTATGTTATATTTTAATATAATGTTGTATCATAGATGCGTCAAAAGTTTAGACATTTTAATTACGTTTTGAAACTGATGAAACATCGCTTATTGAGAAATATGATTACGAAGAGAGAATTTCAACTATTGGTATCAGAGAAAATCTGAATTATTCTGATTTCTGACTAATTCTGAGTGTAACAAATGGATTATGATCAGAAATAGGACTATTAGGACTGGCAATGTAATGCCACAAAAAAACTGTCTACAAGCAAGTAAAGTAAAATTTTAATGAGCGTTTAAAGTTCATATTATTACAACATTGGATATTCACTCGATTATTATTCTCATATAACGATTTTCTTATTTTGTTATAATTGAAAAACGAATAGCTGTAGATACATACAAATTTCACTGAAGGTTTATCTTATCAATTCCTAGACTTGATAAAATTTTCATAATATTTTTTATTGTTTTGAGCTATTTGCGGACAATTTCAAATTTCAATTTTTTCAGTTTTTTTTCTATGAGGTTATCAATAAGGTTATGTGTTGGGCAAAAAACGTGAACATTTAATACAAGGATCCTGATATATTGTTACAATAACAGTTGAAAAATGTTAAAAACACATAGGCACAATTTTTGTATATAAGCACTTAAAGTTCGAATTTTGACAAAATTTATGAAATTTAAAAATTATTTTGTAGTTAAAAATTTATAAAATGTTCAACTTTTATATAGTTAAGGATCGAAAATTTAAAACAAGGTTCTACGTAAATATGTTATAATATATAAATTACTTTATTCACAATATTATCAAATATACATAGTAATATCAAATATCAATATATATATCATAGACTGTCTTTGCTCAGAATCGTTTTTCTTATACAATGATATTATATCATTGAATTCAATTTTAACACCATCCATTACAGTGACCCACTTGTAACCTACTGTACAGCAGAGTGACACCCGCTTGTCCATCTTTTTTTTTTTATTTGAATCAAGTTTTGAAAATAAGAATATTTTTTGTTAAATTTAAAAAGAAGTTATTAGCTGGAATTCACATTTCAAGTATCTTACTAAGATAGTTAATCTGATAAAAATAATTATTCTCATTTAATTTACCATCACCACTCGTAATCTCTGTTTTTACGTCATACGCGGTCATACAGATTCTGTTTAAAAAATTACAAATAAAAAATAATTATACGCTCGATTAAGTAAAAATCTTGTACCTATATCATGTTACAGTTTTTTTTTTTAAATAAAAATCTTAAAATAAAATTTAAAATCAGATATTGGTGTTGAATGTTCTAAAACCATAAAATGATCAAAAATATAAAAAATTTAACTTAAGATCGAAAAATTGTCAAAAAATAATAAAGCATGACGTATAACGTACGAGTAAAAATAAAAATACTATACAATATCAGATAGCTCAATCACACGCATATATCATGCCAAGAACAATATAGAATAGAAACTCGATCAGCTGATTGGGGTCTTGTTTACCTATGATCTGAAGTGTGGACCTCCGAAAAGTATGTGTATATATACTGTTGGGTAGGTACTTTATGTAATTATAATGTGCTCTTATCAAATACATTAAATATGCGGGTCGTGCTCGTGCCGTGAAAGAGACACTGACAATGATCTTGATGACGCTCCGGCAGCCAAGGATGTTCAAACACCAAAGACTGCCCACTTTTAAGTTCTAACCACGGTATATGGGATTACAGCTGTGACGCAGTTAGTGTATAAAACCACATTTTAAATGTTCATTCAAAACATAATCTCCCGATTCGATTCCTGATTAATCTGTAAGATCGGAACTCATATATTTTTTACCTCGTCGTAGTGGAAGATTATTTTTTGCACAAAATAAGACCGTCGATATATAGAGATAGAGGTAGATCAAAGCTTTACACCGTTATTTGCTTAAATTTTCTCTTCGAAACAGTGAACCTATTTTTTCGTGGACACACAATTGTTTACTCCCCTTACAAAATGTATCTAAGTATTAGTAATTAGTTGACAACTTTTATGAGTTTGTGAAACTTCACTAATTCTTCATACTTGACGAATGGCGAAATAATGCATGTCCCTTGGCACTTGCACACAACGATGTATACTTGATAATATGAATTTATACACAATCCCAACACAGCGGACCTTTAGATATACCTGAAACACCTAATCACGGGTAAATATTAAATTTAAAACCATTCTGAACGAAATATTCGCTTAGAATCTATTTTCAAATCGTATGTTTTCGGAGAAATCCACAGCTCTTTCAACAATGTCAGACGTAATTCCATCATCAACTATGACGTGAGTAGAGGACGTGCTACCCGCATGTGTTGTCTCCGTCTTACAAATGTACAACATAGCCAAAAACTGTTTAGCGCGTAACAACTTTTCCATCTCTGTATTTATAATAAAATTACCAAAATTACACATAGCATAGGGAAGAACTTTATCAGTGACGTAGCTTTTATTTTTTTTGAAAACACTAACCAATCATTTTTAATAATTACCTAAATGAAAAAAATTAAAAAAAACTTATGTTGAGCCAAGAGTAATAATTCAATATCGAAATACTGTATTATAAATTGTAATCATAAACTTCAACATAATATATGGAATATAAGTATAATATAATATTATTATATATTTATATAGACATGTTTGACAAAATAAATTACCTGCACCTATGTATACAGCCTTATAAGGCTTTTAAATACCTACATACGGTGATGTTTTTTGGATTTTTTTCTGGGTGAGAGGGAGGGGTGCTCCTTTGATATTATCTTATATGTTAAATATAAAGAAATATTTACCCATTAATCATTTATTGATTTAATTTTAATTTGTATAACAAAATATAGAGTCATGAAGATGTGAATGTCTATGGTGTTTATGTTACAAAAGCATTCTATCGACATTTTATATTTGTGTACTTTACCGGCCACGCACAGCGCATCACAGAGCTGACATTGTGCACGCGCGCTCTTCAAACTATTTAACGTGTTTGCTTGTGTGCGTAAGCGTATGTATAAACTTAATACGATGTGGTGATAAAAAATGTAACGCTATTACTTATTACAAAACGATGCCAAACTCGCATCTCGTGCAACTTACGCAAAAAAAAGTTTTAAAATAACAATTTGTTTTGAGTTATGGGTATCTAAAGTCTATACTCATAAAGTCATAATAATTAATAATATATATATAATATATTTTTTTAAATAATAACTACAAATTAAAAGCATTCAAATTCTAAATAGTATAAAATAATTTTAATTTATAAAAAGTACATGTACGTGGTGCCTTCTTGACTCACCACCAGTCAACTAAAATTAAGTAGCAACTGACAACTCATTTTAAATGTTTTTACTATGTAATAACTATGCAGCAATAATGCAATATAGTCATAAAGGTAATTTCAGGCATGTAACCAGGGGGGCTTAGGGGCTTTACCCCTCCCATTAGGAAATGTTATACATTATGTACATTGTACATACTTATTTACTATTAATATACAGTTGATTTGTCTTAAATTTTATAGATTAAAAATATAAATATAATTGTTACTATTTAAATCAAATCTTATTTATAATGTTAGTATGTACTAAAATTATAATTGTATTTTTCTGAAAAAAATGTTACCCCTTCCTACAGTTTGGATTTGAGATTTATAGATCCTCAGGCATTGGACTTCCATAATAGAGTGTAAAGCTTGGATATGGAGTAATATTTATTTAATCATTAAGAAATAATTTATTTTTATATAGCAAGCCATATATTTTATTTTACATACAAGTATATTCATTAATTCATATTTCATACTCCGCTTTTTTTGATTTTAAGCGCGTTTTCTTGCAACTTTCACTGAATAAATCTGGTCGTGTTTATTTTGTGTAATATATTATATATGTACCTAATATTATTACGAATCGAATTTTTTATTACCTTATATTCCCGGGCTAGTTTATACACGTTTATGGTTTATCATTAAATGGTTACAAAATATTTTGATGTCTTAAAAAATAATTATAAACTAAAATAAGTGTTATTTTAATATGTAGGCACTTGTTTGTTCAAATGCATACAAATTTTATACAGTGTACCTATACATTTATAAAAAAAATAGAAGTATTGGCTATTACTCAATAACCTGTACCTAAATTAGATACCTATGTATGACTTATAACAACGGTTTACAAATATTCCAGTTGTAAAGCGATAAAAGCGAATCAAGTAGAATACAAGGATAAAAATTCAAATTAAACGTGATTTTAAAATTTTCTTTTACTTTTACTTAAATGTGATAGTTATCTACTAAATAGGTACCTCGTTGAAAACAAAAAAAAATACACCTCGATATTATTACCAAATTATCAATAGGTTATTTATTATAATTTTTTAAACATTTAGAGAATATATGGATATCTAGCTAATAGATTATCTTGTTTTTTCCTCTTTACGGAGTAGGTACAATTTTATTTTTGTTACGCACAACAGATTTGTATAATCTAATAGTACAGCATAATAATAATTATTGATTACCAATACATATTAGTATTATAGGTTTTCATTGTGAAGACTATATTAATATTAAACCTCGATAAAAGGATAAATGGTCATAATTTTTAATATTTTGGAACTAGCCAGATTGGGGTTTCTAATATTCAACTTGAGAATGTTCAGTAGCACAGAGCACCTGCGGCAGTTGCACTGATGCTGCAATAGTGCAATGCGAATATTGATGGACGATTTTTTTCAACATGTGTTAAAAGGTATTATTAAATATTATATCATATTATAGTTTTTCGAATATGGCGTACGCATTAAATATACAATTTATACAACATTTATGATTATACTAGGAACGCCGAATAATAAAGAAAAAACTTTTTGCTGAGTATAGTATGTAAAGATAAGAGATAGTTGAGCAAGTGACGATATGGGCCACTGGGACAGTATCGTGTCGGTATGTAACATTTTAAACGGGAAATCATCGCGTTCGAAACGATTTATATTCTTACCGGACCTATTTACCATAATTATAATAATATGGTGTGTGAGTATAGGGCGTTATTTTAAATGTTAAGTGCTAATAAAAAGGATTTACCAGTGACGATACTATCTACAATCTACTAATATATTACGAATGTGATACAGCCATAAAATACGCGAGTACCTATACACCATTGTATTTAAATTTTAAGTTTTAATGCCAAAGTCTAATACTAAACTTGTCGGTACGCCTATATAGTATAACAGAAATCTAAATATTAATTAACCAAAAATTCTCGAGACTTTTTTATTGATTTTTTTTTTGTAAAATGACTTTCCAATCCGAAACGATTGTTCTATATAAAAAGTACTATGAAGTCATGAAGATAAACTAGGTAGGTATATAAAGTAAGCAAATCGTAGAGAAATTAGAGATATTTTAATGTTCTATTATACTAGGAATAGTAAGGGCCAGTTGCACCGTCTACGGTTAAACTTTGATTAAGCTTAATCAGCTGATAATAGATATTTAACCGGGCAAATTCGGCCGATTAAACTCCGGTTAATTTTAATCAGAGTCGGTGCAACTGGCCCTAAGAATTACAAAACTTTCAAACTCCAAAAAACCACGTAGATGTTGGTACCTATAACTATATATAAGGATACATAATAATTGATAGGTATGTACCTATTGTACCTATATTAATATCGTATTCAGCGTGCGTACATACTATACAGGTAATTATGTAATTACCTGAATAGTGTATATATATATAGGTAATTCAATTTCCGCATTTATAGTAAATAGTATAAATATGTCATAATAGGCGTATAAACTTATCATTAAATAAAATTGACATAATTCCATATACGCTGATGAAATTGTTGAACGAAATCATATGGTATATAGGCACCTGTCTATATGTAATATTTATAGGTACACACACATTGTAGTTGTAATTACCTCACTCCGAGGAAATTAAAAAAAATTGTATGCTGCTCTCTTTCTCATCCTTCACTCTATTTAGTGAATCTATTTCTCGTAACTATACTATATTATATGCGTAGGCAGATAGACGTTGCAATAATCAAATAAAGGATACACCTACAAGCTTCGACTGCGATTGTCCAACATTAATTTCGCTAGACACGTAATAGGTACTAGTGGTACTGAGAGGAACATTGCAATATCATTAGGTATATGCTTTGCGATAATTTCAAAATACGTATACCTATTCTTACGTTTTTTTTTTCTTGATTATCTTAGCAAAATAATTTAACACTCGTACAGTATAAAATATAATTATAAATAACACGACTCATATAACTATTTGTATCATATATAGATAACTTATAAATTAATGTCGAATAAGATTCAACCATTTACTTTTTAATAGTGCAGTTCCTACATAATAATATTATATTTAAGGGTTAGGCCTTACTCAATACACATTTTCGGGGCTGGAAAGGGTCAACTCCCCGAGTACGGCCTTGTTCATGGGTATTATATGATTATTCAGTTTTTACGTATATACCTGCAGTTACCTACTTACCATTAGAGAAAATGTTGGAGGAGGGCAGGGGCTTAGAAGTACTTAGACCATCAAAACTATGTAATTTCTCCCAAAATTAAATCATTATCAAGTAAGTACTTGGTAAATACAATTTTTTTTTTATAATTTTGTAATTTAACCCAATAAATATAATTTAGAAAAAAGATACTTCAAAATTTTGTTTTTGTGGTTTTTTTTTACTATTTTTATAATTATAGTAAGCAAAACGACGTAAGCACGGACAATAATAATTTTTATGTTTTCCGTAGAAAATGTTTTAAAAGAATTATAATGACCTGACTTTAGTAGTACAGTGTAATATTTTATCATAGATACTTGTTTGTGTTTGTCAGCTCTCAGCTGTGATTTTGCTCAGTTTGCTCAGTTAGATAGATATTGAATTTAAATGAAGTAAATAATAATTTGTATTTGTAGGTCGATAACTATTATAGTTGTGGTAAATTGTAGCTGGTGAGAGCTTCAGGACTACGCCACGCGTTTTTTTAAATCCCAAAATATATGTTCAAAAATTTGGCCAATTTGCAACTACTGTGCTACTGTTTTACCTCTATTAATACATAATAGGTAAATTATAAAAGAACAAACATTTTTTATGTGTACCACGTTTCTGACAAAATTAATATTTTAAAGTTTAAATTTTAAACTATTGAACTTTTTACATTTTTTTGCACCCTATTTTCCCATTTTTGGCCAGTGTGGGAGGACCGACACACATTATTTCAATTTACCTGCTATTTTTAGGTGAGGTTTTTAATAATATTTAACGATTTTTATTTGTATTTATTTTCACGAGAGTAGCCGGGTCAGTAATATATTATACAGTAGGTACCTCCCTATATTATATTATGATTGTTAATAACTAATAATAAGTAATAATTGACAACTGTAAGTGATAATAATACGCCTAGTAGCATAGAACAGCTAAATAATGAACATTATAATAGTATAGGTACAGTTAAGTATTATGATATATTTAAGTAAAAATGGCCTTATAAATGTTCGATACCTAATTGATTTATTTGTGAACCACACAGCTGTTAGAAGTAGATAAAATATCTCGGATTCTAATTAAATAACATGATTTGATTAAATTTGCATATTAAATTATATTAAATGGCGTGTCTGGTGTCTATAATATAATATTATATAGGTACCTAATTATTTGACTCATGGCTCATACAATTACTATTTTACTGAAAAGTAAATTTGTCCCAAATATATAATATAATTAACCGTGCAGCAGAAAAATTAGTATTTCGTTCGTTTTTTAAGAAATCAATTTTTAAAATCGCATCGATAACACGCATGTATATAACGTGCAATATGATATCTCGCGTGGATAATATTAGGTATATATATATTGGTAGTGTCGTAGTGCACCATAATTATTCGTAACTAAATGTTATTGAAATTTAAATCGCAGGACATTTTTTAGATACGCGTTTTATTTGTACATATTATTATACAGTAGGTATATAATATGTACTTGTACTGTGTACCTACGCTATACCTATATACATATAAATTAACGAATAATAATATAATATATATAAATATAACTACTTAGATGTATAGGTAATAGGTATGTGTATTTAAGTATATAGGTACTATATAGGCCGAGGCCGAGGGCGAGGATGCGAACTTGATACCAACGTCAAATCGCACCGAACGCATAACTTATTATTGTTATAAACGGTCGTTTTAACGCGAAGTAATTGCGAGTGTCTATACATACCGATATCTCGTATATATATAATATAATACCTATATAACCTAATTACGAATACATATAAATATATAGTGAGTTCACCTTCGGAAACACTCGATCGCTATATTAATATATTTTACTATCATCGGATCTTAACGATGGTATTCTTCGCATTGTATGTATCTGGCAGTCTGGTACCATACGCCCTGCAGTGGAGTAGCGTGGAACTTGGTGGCCCTAGGGCCTATGTATAGGAGGTGGAGGTCTTCTTAAACACAGAAATTAAATTATTAAAATATATCGATGCTAGCAGCTAATAAAAACCAATTACAGTAATAATAATCTCCTTGAATTAAATTTAACTAAATCTAAATATAATATTTTTTATATTCATAATACTGTTCCAAATACCTATTGAGCATAAATTATGTACCTATTCAATATACATAATAAGTACCTACTGTCTGAAATATAACTATACTAACTGTACTTGCTTAAACATCATATAGAAAGAGTGAATTTTATTAAATATCTAGGACTGTAGGTATATTTATTTCCAGTTAAAATGGAATATCCATTTTTCCGTAAATTCTTTTTTTCTATTCAGTAATTTGAATCAGTATTTAATAAACAACAGCTGAATCTGTCTGAGAGTTATTTATGTATCGATGGGAACAATGAGTTATTTCATATGGAATCGAGATATAGGCGGGGGGACTTAAAATGTCCATTTAAGTAAAGAGAGAAAATCATTAATATAAATATAACCTAGTTTTAGTAATACTGATTTTGTATACCTATAGGCTATAAGGAATTAAAATTAAAATGTGCTTAATTTTGGTAAGCTGTTTACCAAATGTACCCCGATATCAGCTTATGTATAGGTACAATGTACATACAATATATATACTAATTCGTAATCAGAGTCTTAAGTTATAACACTTGACTAAAAAAAATATCAATGTAATAAGTGCCAACTTATAAAAAGCATTTTGGCGGAAAATGTTGCTTGAATGGTGCAATAACGTTTTGTAGAAGCGTAGAAATAAATATAAATCACTAACTTTAATAGTTTAATCTATTTAAACGTTATATATCAAATAGGTATTATTTAAATATTTAATCATCGATCTGTTAACATATATTATTTAATTTTATATGTGCCAATGTAAAGGTGTTAGAAGTCACACTACTCTGCATATCGAGCAGATAATGAAAAAAAATGAATATTGGATATTGATGGGTAATAACTTTTGAGTTGAGAACTGCAGTGCTGTGGGACTATTATGTCCTTAGCACCCCTATGACCATCGTTGCACCTATACAAATTAAAAGTATGAGTTAAAATGTCCCGTATTAAAAAAAAATAAATCCGAGTTCCAACAATACAACTTATGGAGAGGTTTTTCGATTTCTCATATTTGAAAAGCTCTTGCAATCGTCTGTCAATCTCATTCTCTTCGCAGATGAATGTAATGATTATGATGAATTTTGAGTCAGTGCGGGGATCACGATTCTGAGCTGAATATATACATGGGATTTAGTTTTTATATAATACATGTTTTCTATTATCTGTATATTTTATTCCATCTCTCTATTTGATACTACTCTCAACAAATATATTAATATAATATGCGGAAAAATGAAGTATATTCCAGATATTATGTATTGTTATTATAATGTATTCTGCATTTCATTATGGTAATAATTGATCGTTATGATAGCCGCATCACAGTTACTATAAATAATAATAGTATAATAATATATTAATATTGATACTAAATAAATAGTAAAAAAAATTCAACATATTTTTTAGTAGGTACCTAACAGATTAGTGTTATATATATTGCTTAAGTTTTTATGGAATTAAAGGCATAGGCTGTAGGTTGTAGGTATACCTACAATTTTGGTTTAAACTGTAAATAGTATCTAATTAGAATATTATTGAAATTTTTCAATTCTATTAAATCCATACTATTTTTTAGTAATATTTACTATTTTTTTTTTTTATTTCGGTAGGTAAATACGATAAGCTTTTGACACACATCACATTATGACATAATCACGTTCGTAGTAATATTTTTGTGCGATTTACGCATTTGCTATATACATATATATCTGTATATATACACTAGTAGTTGCAGTGCTCGCGAAAGAGACTGGCGAAAGGATTTTTTTTTCAAACGGGGAAGAATTGAGAATTATTCCTTTCACTATATAATATATAATAACGAAGAGTAATATTTACACACACATATATATATATACACAGTATATACGCATACTTAAGTGTGTGTATTACATTGAAATGATGAACGCCCGAGAGGCCATATCGTGATCATCTTTATAGTTGTGTAATATTATTATTCTATAATCGACCGATGTAATGGATACGCGCGTATTATCATTATACATATATTATACAAATAGCAATAATATTAATACCTATATATTACATTATACTCATATATAGTTGATTGACGAGAGGTTTATATTGTATGTATAAAGTTATCAACGATATTTGTATTTTACGAATTGAATGGATAATAATTATACATATTTATATGTCTTATAATCACTATGTCTGTAATCATTTTTAATAAACAATTATGGGTAAGACGTAAATCTCTAAGCAGCTAATAAATGATTAGATGTCTTAATGAAATAATATTATTTATATAACAAATGTAGGTACCTATATATTTACATATCTAAGCACAGGGTTTAAATGCAAATAGAATTTTTTTTTAATGCCCATCGATCACATAATATTGCTTTCCATGCACAAATTTCGTTTCATACATAGAATAACTTAAAAATGAAACTTTTATTTTGAATTGTTAGGGCATTTTTTAAGCTTGAGTTCATTTTTCATATATTTAAAAAAAAATGGATAGAATTTAATAACGATTTACCATAGGCTACACTGGTAAAATAAAAAATGTAATAGGTTAGGTTAGGTAGGTGTTATTTATTTTTCTTCGTTATTTAATTTTTATTACGTAGGTTTATTTTTATTTTTTACCCATAATAATATGTACCATACAAAAGCGGCGACGGCTGCACAACGGATTGACAAACGAAATTGTTGTCACATGTAGGCAGATATATTATATATGAGTACATTATATAAATGAGTAGTTTTTTATACGAGATGCATCAATCGCGATAACGCCAACTTACGTAAATTTAAATAATAGAAATAGATTTTACAATTTTTGTTTAAAAGTATGTCAGAGCAATATTTGTTTTCTCTCTCAAACATAGATCAAATGCATTCTCGTAATATCGTTTTTTTTGTGATTTTTGAGTAAGGGAATTGTTTTAGTTTTATAATATATTAGTGTATTAAGTCATATTTTTCTAATTTTTTAGGATATTTTAATTCGTGACTTAATTATGTATATAGTAATATATATCTACGTAATATACAACATATTATAACAGAATAAGGTTAGAAGGTACTCCCTAATTGATCAGTTGCGATTATTATATTATTATCCATGACAAATTATCCTACCTATATATATACAGTAGACGCCGCTTATAAGACTCACGGATATAAGGTTCAGTCGCTTATTAGACTCAAAATCGTCTGGAACGGCCCGGACGTATCCAAATACATTAAAAAAAAAATCGGTTATAAGACTCAACACTTCGGTTATAAGACTCAAATTTCGTAAAATAAATAGTAGAAAACAAACTTTTTTGGTTATAATTTAGAAATAAATTGGTATTGAAAAATTAAATAATATTCGTGTTGATTATTTCTAGTTTCTGTTGGTACCTAATAACGTATAATAATTTTTTTCGCAGATAAAAGTTCACATTTATCGCAACGATTATCGTTATTATAGTGTACTGATTATCTGGTGGCTATATTAGAAGAAAATAAAAAACAAACTAAAATTACAAATTATATGTAATATGTATTTACGTTTAATTATTTTAATGTATTAAAATCAAAGCAAAATACGTAGTAAAATAAAAAATAAATAATATAATAATATAATAATATAATAAATATGTAGTAAAGTAAAAAATAATATGTATATATAAATACGTAATTAATTTTTTTTTTCCACTTCGCCTATAAGGTTCATTCGGTTATAAGACTCACTTTGTGCTGGTCCCAAAGTGAGTCTTATAAGCGGCGTCTACTGTATTTATATGTATTTAAAATTGAAAACATACGTTCGTGGTGTTCGTCTGGATCACTCTGTATTATTTGCTTTGATATTATATACAAATAATAAATCGTAGTTTTTAGTTGAACAGCGAGTGTTATTGAAAAATGTCAAGTGTCGAGCTTACCAACAATTATACTGTAAATGTATTCATCTCGTATTTTTTGCAAACCTATTAAAATTTGAGTGTTGTATGGAAAAAACCATCTGACATTTTTATGCAAATTTGTTAAACAATAATATAAATTTGAAAAAAAACAACGGAATTTATTTTATATACAGATGATACCAATATTTGGATAGGTTTTTTATTAGGTGATATAAAGTACTTAGGTCAGGAATCAGGATTGGTATATAAAAATACAGTGGCGTAATATTGCGGGGAGCACTATTATCTCCCTCATTTTTTTTCGGGGGAAATCTCTAGATATACCATCAGACATCAGTAGAAATCTGTAAATCTTCTAAAATAAATAAAAAGCGCATATATACCTATATAAGATTAAAATATTGCATAAAGTGCATTTATTTTACATTTCCCCTGTTATATATAATAAGTCGAAATATTGTCAACGTTATCGAATCATCTGGGATACAAAAATAACTCAATAATATTACTTCATGAACTATGATTATAGGACTATCATAACATTATTATTTTCAAATAAGTTATAGAGCATTTTTTTAATGAACTCTTATGTACTTAATATTATTCATAGGTATAGGTACCTATAATTTGGTTTTAAGCCATAAAATGGCTTTAAAGACCTGTGTAAAAACAATAAAATTAGGTTATGATATCGATTTTGGTAAACAAATGATTTCTCCCCCCTAGTTTTTTACCTAGTTCTAACTTCCAAGTTTCAACACAGTGTCCAATTATCGATTTAAAAAATGCATACACACAGTGCCAATAACTGTCAACATTAAAGAACATAACAGTATACTATATCCACTTAACAGTTAATACTTCCTACCCATTAAATATTTATAATTGAAATGGGTAGGTAATAATGTATGACTAATAGTTTTAAAATGAAACGCTCTTTAAGTAATCGTGCACTATGGGCGGAATTTTGTATTACTGTAGTAAGTATAAATCTTTTTTATGGTTGTGATAGAAAAAAACAACTGTTCAACACTAAATTACTATTTTTGTAAAAAATTAGTTATAGGCATTTTGTATAATAGAAAATAGAATATAAAATAAAATAGTCTTAAAATATGATTAGGGGTGAGATTGATCCATACGCGTTGAGCGACATCCATTTTAATTAACTATATTATTACTACATTAAACAGTTAAATGTTTGTACCTAACTATAACCATCATGGTAACGAAAATAATTTTGAAGCAGACATTTATTCACCAACAATTGAACATTTTTAATTGACGTGAGCCGCAACAATAAATTATGATTTATTCAATACATGACAATAACTTTCGGTTTTCTATTCGGTTTGTACGAGTCGTGCAAATCAAACATTTACGGAATATCGATATGCTGTATGTAAAGAATTTGTTAGGTTTTGGAAAGTGTTGGAAAATGGCTGTGCTATCAACGTACGAGTGAACAAAAACAACACAAATTGTTAAATTTAATATTGTCTTGTAATGTACAATGTTCATACATACACAGTAAACAGTAAACACGAAAAATATAATATACGTATGTCGTATACGTACATAAACATTTTTTGATATTATTATTATCGTTTATAACATTAAATATTATGTTATTTCCGTGTAAAAGCCAAAAGGGACGAATAGCAGTTTTATTTTTTACATATATGAATAAATAAGCATTTAATAATAGCGTTTCGAAGTATGACGACCGGTGATGCACTAATGGACGTTATTACATATTATATATAAATTGTATTCATAATATATTTACATAAATATTATGTATCTCATTTTATATTCCATATAAGAAGTATAATATGCATACTTTAAACCATTATATATTGTTTAATAACTTTTCTTTTCGAGAAGTATATAAAATTTAGAAGTAGTTATACAAATTTTCAAATATAATAAAGGTAAGCACTAATAACAATGTTTTAAAATTTTTGAGATTTTTTGTATTACTCAAGAAGTCCTATGGAGAACAGACTTCTGTTTTTTTATTTCAAATAAGTATCCCATTTCTACTATTTTCTCTTTAACTATTTAAATAATAGTTTTCAGAAAATGTTTAGATATCAAATTATCAAAATAAAAATTCAAACGAGCAGTTTTTGTTCTAAGGGTAATTGGTTCTAAGGGTAATATGGGGTATTTGGAGATTTAAAATTTTTAATAATTAATATTAATCCATCAACATTTATAATTTTTAAAAATAATCCATATTATATAAGATCCAATACTTTTAAGAATTGTTATCTAAAGTAAAAAACATTTGAATAACTGAAAATCTATTCGTTCAAATATTGAATTAGGTACATCAAAATGTATGATAAAACTTATCCACTAGATAATTTCCATTAAAAAATCGTGTTCTTCTTTGAAAAACAAGAGTTTATATTGATGATATAAATGTGATGCACCACACTCCTATTAAGTACCTACTTCGTACAAAAAATGTTAAGAATTTAAAATATATGATCTTTAATAAAGGTATTTAAAAATTCCAAAAACCAGAATAAATTCATAATTAGAGGAAAAATGGAGGTGATCATACTTAGTGAATCATGCTGTAATATACATTTACGAAATACTCAATAATATGGACTGCGCGAGGGATTGTTTTATTATCACTTTATCAGTTAACAACCAATGCCTGCAATGATTAATCTTTAGTCAACAATTATTTTATTATTTTATGCCAATATAATAATTAATACCTAAAGGAGGTAGGTACTACATAATTATATTGTAATCGAATCATTTTCATGGTCGACAACACACAAAACCGTGTAATGTCTATTATTGATGTAATATTAATTAATATCATGTAAACTATAGAACAATTAACTAATTTCTAAAAAATGCATTAAATGTTGTTTTAGTAAACTATTTCGATTAGCTCACTGAAAGTTCTTCGAACCAAGAATTCAAGTAGGTACCTACTATTGTAATACAATATTACATCTGCATAGTAAAACGTAATGAATACTTGTTCAGACAGTGTGAAATGTCGAGGTCATAAAATAGTAGATACGATTTTTAATTAAGATTTAATGTTAACTCATCCAATTTTAATGATAAAAATAAATAGACTTTATAACAGTAAAATGTAGACCATAATATACGCTTCACGTAAGTACCAATATTTGATGTAACTTGATGAATTTGTGAGTGTTGTAACTTGGCGCTTGCAATAAAATAACAAAACATTATTTAAATTAGTTTGCTACAGCTGTACAACATAACCTAACCTATTATAGCAGCTACGTACCTTTACACATGAACATAAATTTTGGATGTGAAATAAATAACATATTTTGTGCACATATTATGCTTCTATGTGGCTATTTATACTATATAGTATAGTATAGTATAGTATATAGTATAGTATAGTTTACTCTTTTTCTTAATATTATATTAATAATCTTAAAATAATATTATATAACATAATTTAAACATGAACCTGCAATCACGGTTGCACCAATGGTAGTGGTGTTCTAACGTCTAGGTCGAAAGACTATCCTCAGTTTTTTTTAAAGATTATGTTAATCATTCATACATAGTAGATCGAAAATATTATATTGAATGTATAAAAACTCATGGCGTGATTCTCAATGGTTATTTCGTATCGTCGTTTTTTCGACAAGGACGAGCGTGAAAGTTTAATATTTGAACACTCCAACTCTATAATTCAATATTGAACATTTAGGTTGATGATTTATTTTTCCAAGTAAATTTATTTTAGGAGTACATTTGAAAGTTTTCTAATTTTAAAAATAATACCAAAACATAGGAAAAAATATTTCATGTACAGTTGATTTCGAAAAAAATGTATTTATGTTCGATAGAAGAATAATAATTTTTATCAACTAATAAAATATTATTATGTGTATACACTATACGGATATGATAACTTTTGCATTTTTACAAACAGATAATTTAATACGATTTTGTTTGGATATTTAAATACACTATTAATTATATTTTATAACAAATTAGTAGGTATAAATATTAATTATAGACGTGAATACAGAATAATTATACATAATCCATTATTATAACTATAAAGATAGCATCCACCTGATATTGTTAGTAATATTTGCTTATAAGTGTGATTTAAAACTTTTTTTATAATATATATTCAAAGGGTTTGCTGTGGAGATAACGTATAGTATCGTGCTACTAAGGTATCGTGTATCTTTAGTCCACGATTTGATAATGAGTTGAAATGTGTATAATAAATTATTATCGTAAAGAGTGAAGTTCGAATTTAAGGTCAGATAATGTACTATATTTATATTTTAAATCACAGGAAGTATATTACTTACGTTATGATAATATATATGTTTCACCTAATGTTTTAATAGTTCGGAGTACCAATGCGTTATATAGTAAATAATGCAATATAATATAATAAGCATTCGTCGATTTCTTTCACGATTCTCTGATAATTTTGATATTCTTACTGATATTTCCGTTTGTTTGAAGTGGGTTGTTATTAATAATTGACGTCACAATCAATAAATGTTTAACCTAAATCATTAATACAAAAATTTAATAGCTGAATAATTAATATGTGCGTATTCGTTCTCTTTTAGATACCTACCCAGGTCATAGGTAAAATAACGAATAACAGGAAAAAAAATATTAAACTATGTAACGTCAATAACGTGCGTGTTTACTACAAAATCATCACCTAAAATAATGAGGCCGGTACCTATTATTATCAATAATATAATATTAATATCTAACTAAATTGAATAATTACTGAAATTTGGATAAAAAATATCTTTATTGATTACCACCAATTTATTTTTATTTGTATACAACATGAACTATATTAGACTTTTTTTCAACGAAATAAATTAATATCTTTTCACTGCAAATTATTAGAAATAATAATTGTACGGGTACAATAATGTTTACTACTCCTGCACGTCTTGCGTAGGTATATGGGAGTACAGATGACCATAATAATAAAATATTGAGTGCACACGTATTACTTACACTAACTTACTTGGTTATTTTGGCTACCATATTTTTAATAATTGTAAAAGTTGATAAACTATACTTGCTCAATGAAAAAATCGATTTAAAGTGGGGGTGGTAGTACGTAATAATATAATAATATGGTAAGTGGATCGCGGGCGATCACGTCCAACTGTCCAAGAGAAACGCAAGAGTATACGTAACCCACAAACGTTTAATAATGGCACGTTCGGTTCGTGGCTTTCGAAAAACCAAATTATTTTGGACCCGAAACAAAAAAAAATGCAATAAATATCATATCACAATATACTATATGACCAATAATGTAAAACAATAGGGATATTATTATGATCTGATGTTCAATTATTGCTACTAGATGAAAGTCTCGCGAAGGTCCCGCAATTACAACGGACACTCTATAACCACAGTATTTGGAATTTGGATATAAATGCAGTCAACTCGTGGGAACTCATCTCTTGATGTTAAATATCAATATAATATAATAAACGTTTGATTATCGCACACATCGTCAAAACAACGGAAGTGGGTACTTAAGCTCTACGAGTTTTCTTATAAGCAGTGAATTATATTGCTCGTAGATAATATTATATGCTTAAGATTATAATTATTACAATTTACAATATATATAAATAATTTACATATAAGGGATCTACCTGTTAAAGAGTATCCCGTGGCGATACAAACTTCTGTTTTACAAATGAGAACCCCCCCTTTTCGGTAAATTATTTAATGGATAATTTTGATGTACTAATTAAAATTCGAACGAGTAATTTCTCAATTTCTTAATACAATTTTTATTCATTATACTAAGGATGATTGTCATTAAAAATGGATTTACAAAAATATATAATATATGTAACATTGGATCTAGTATTTATTACACCGCTTGGACTATTTTTACAAATTATAAATATTTATAGATTAATATAAATAACTAAAATTGTTAAATCACCATATTTTCTATATTATCATCTTCCAAACCCATCATAATAGATGTTATAAACTCTATTTTTTTATCTTTATAATTGGATGAGTTCACAAACTTAATTAAAAATATTATCTAATAGACGTTATCGATTAACTACTAAGTAGTCGTAAAATTGTATATTACAATAATAGATACTCAAATAATTCTTGGTTCGAAGAACTTTCAGTGAGCTCATCGAAATAGCTTACTAAAACAATATTAAATTAATGTATTAGAAATTAATCAGTTATTATGTAGTTTACACGATATTATTATTTCAAACTACATCAATAATAGACATTAGACCGTTTTAAATGTTGTCAACCATGGACATGATTCGATTATAATATTACATAGGTAGTAGGTACTTACTTTTTATAGCTATTAATTAATATATATATTAACATAAAATAATAGATTAATTGTTGACTAAAGACAAAACATTGCAGACGCCAGTCGCCGTTCTATGATTGATAAGAAAACAATCACTGGCGCAGTGTATATTATTGAGTATTTCGTAAATGTATATACAGTGTGATTCACCAAGCATGCTCATCCCCATATATTATTTGAATTATTGATTTGTTGATTTTTTAAATAAAAAACCATATATTTCAAAATATTGAGATTTTTGTACTACTTAACGAATTTCATGTGGTGAGACAAACTGCTGTTTTTAATGTACCTAAATTTATTTTTTGAAAATGTTGATGTACCTACCTACCTTATTCAAAAGTTTAACGAGTAGTTTTTCAGTTATTAAAATGTTTACACTAAGGATCATAGTTCTTGAAAGATGGGTTTGCGAAAGTATAAAAAAAAAATAGATGTAATATTGAATGTAGTCTTTACTATGTTATTGTGATCAGTTTTAAAAATTATAAATATTGACATAGATTAATATAAATTTTTAAAATATTAAAATCACCATACTCTTGTATTTTCTTCCAAACCAATTATCATGGTTACCATTAGTACACAGAGTTAAACAACTCAAAATTTGTCATTAGAATTTGATTTTGATACTGCAATATTTTTAGAAAATGTATCTGCTGCAGTATAATTTATGGTAGAAAAGGTGGGGGTTCTCATTTGAAACACAGAAGTTTATACCTCAAAAATACACACCTTAAGTAGTAGGTACAAAAAATTTCAACCATTTGAAAATATGGTTTTTATAGCATATATTTATATATTCCATAAATTAGACTTTTAATAACTGCTTTATTGGAGAAAAAGAGGTGAGTATGCTTGGCGGGCTGGTACTGAATTGGTTCTCAAGCCCCAACCTACATGTCGAATTGGTTCCCGTTTGAAAAAGGTATTTTATTAAGAGGACGTCACAACAGAATGTGTTGTCTCCGTCTTACATACGTACGACATAGACAAAACGCGTTTATGCAGTCCGAGTAGAACTCTCTCAATTTTATTTTGGTTATAGAGTAAAAATACCTATTATAAAATTAAATTGTGACAATATTTTTGAGGGAAAGTCGTTGCGAATTTTCAATTATACCCAATATTACTTTCATTATATTGTTTAGAAATAGAAAAAGTTTCAACATTTTTAAAATACCTTTAACTTTTCAAAATTTAAATTTAAAAAAACGTTTTGTCTATATCTTACGTGTGTAAGACGGAGATAACACATACGGGTGTAACGTCCTCTAAGGTAAGCCGAATTGCTTCCCGTTTAATTAATATGTACATTTTACTTCTCAATTGTATTGTAGGCTAAGGACTATCAATTTTAAAGTAGGCTTGGTAAAAAATGTGCGTTAGCGATTGTTGAAATGGAAGTCAACAGTCATCACTTAGTTATACAAAATAAAAGTAATAAAATACAATATAATATACAATTTTAAATCGTTGAGCTGAAAGGTTAGGTTAAAGTGTTAAACGAACATTGCAAATTACCAATTATATACATACATACATACATACATACATACATACATACATACATACATACATACATACACACATATATGATTTCATATTGTAAAATAATGCTTATAGAAATTAAAATTGTAAACATTTGGCCTGAAGTTGTCCTGAACCCAAACGGGAACCAATTCGACTTAACTTAATAAGAACCTTTTTTAAATGGGAACCAATTCGGCTACTCCCGCTTGGTAAATCACCCAGCTGCAGCTCGCCAAGAAAATGGTGTACTTACTAATAATTGTTTTTCGGTCATAAGTGATTTTTTTTGTGTTTGCAACGATATTTTAAATAATTCGTACTTAATTTTTCAAAATGATTTATAAAATAGTATGTAAATTAACTTGTAAAGATATATTGATATAATATTATGCTTCCGTATAACAAAGCACAACATACATTTTCGGATTCCAAATATTATGTTATCCAGAATATTGTAAGTATTGTATAATTTGACTACTTACTGCAGTGTTCAATTACTTTATTGTTTAACGTTATTATCACGGTAATAGGATGTTTATATGATTTCACATGTTTTTTAGGTTATCCTATTGCATGTATTCTTAGATAAAAAATTGTTTCATGATGTCTAGATTCAATTATCAATATTTTATTTATCATATATTTGCAATTCCTTTTTTAAATTTAGCTTATAAGTGCACATTTTGGCATTTTTCTGGATCTAAACACTTATTTTATGGTTTTCATATTTTTGATACAACATTTTAAAATAAAAAACGTATTCAACTAAAACTATAAATCTAAGTTTGTATATCTTACTTTTATGTAAATTATAATGATTATATAAAAAATTTACAATGTATTCAAATTTAGGGAGTTATTAGCTTTAAAAAAGTTTAACATATAATTTAAATATCCAGATCACAAAATATACAAACATTATCCATGGACCATGGTAGACATAATAATATACTGTGTAGTGTATATAGTGTATATATTATATATATGTGTATTATACTGTATATATGTTTATGTTATATACGTAGGTAGATAACAAGTTATGGATAATGAAATAGAAAATTATATACAAACCTTTTTAACATTAATCCTATAATTTATTCTTAAATAGTAGTATATTATAGGTACCAACCAACAAAATATATATTAGGTATAATAAACTTTAAGTTATCATGCGATGTTGTCACATTTACGAAAATTATGGTTTGGCTGTTGAGATATTGATATTCATATAATATATAAATATATAATACATATTAGGTGTATCCAGTAGCGTATTTTTAATATTTGTAGGGGACCAGGGGGGGTCGAAACTATACATTACTATTACATTACATTTTAAATCTTATATAGCAGCGTAGATAATAACCTTAGTGGATATGTAATCTATAATAATGGTTCAAAATCAATGTAACGAAATTATTAAATAATTATAGTATTACTATAAATAGGTAAATATATACCTATGTATGGTAAAATATGTTGTATTGATTTTTATTTAATAGTGCAATGGTTTATTCTCAAACTATTTAAGGCATAATATATATCACATGACACTTCTGTGTGAATCATTTATCAAAATTCATCTCTTATAGTTAGTTAATATTTTGCACTTATGATTTAAATTAACTTGAATGATTGGCAGTGTTGTAAAAAATACTTTTTAAAAGTATTTAAGTAATTACTCTAATACTCTTAGAATAAAGTATTTAAAATACCACCCTAATACTATAAATAGTAAAGTATTTGAGTAGTACTCAAATACTTTTCAGAAGTATAATAATTTTCTTGGTAAATAGGTACCTATAGCCTGTTCAAAATGAGATCGGTACGGGCGGCCAAATAGTGCGCATGGGCGTGGCTTTGATCCGTGGCAGCGCTCGACGCGTCGCCGTAGTGGGGACGGAGTCTGACCAATGACCATATGTCTGACCGCCGCCCGACGAAAACTGGTCACCGCTGTGTGCCGATCTCATTTTGAACAGACTATAGTAGGTACTAATAATCAGTAATAATATTTTCGTCTAATTAAATAATTATGAACTATATAGATTTTAAAGTATAATAGCCGTTAAGCAGAAGCTTTTTATATAATATATATTTTTTTATTGACTTAAGCTAATAGTGATACCGGCTACAGATGTATATTTTCGATCTTCGTCGACAGTAATCAACGAAAACCGATACTAAATTATATGTAAGGAATAAATGATAAATATAAAATATTATATTATTATAATGTTAAAGCAAACCACGACGGCATGATATTTATAATTAACAAGAATAATTATAAGTAGAAACTATAATTAAGAATTAAAAGAAAAAAAAAGTATTCAATAGTAAAAAAAAGTATTTAAAATACAATTCAAATACTTCAAAATAAAAAGGTATTTGAATACTTTTACTCAAATACATTAACTCAAATACTTTACAATACTGCAAGTTATACTTACCGATTTACACCTAGGTAAAGGTATAATATAATTACCATGAGTCATAGGTACATATCGTCCCCGTTCATGCAAAACACACCAAGTCCAAAAACATGAATTAGCTTTTGAAATTTTTTCAAACTTTATAAATGTATACCATATGTAACCAAATTTTTTTCTTTCTTTTTTTAATTGAGTTTCCCTTAAGGGAAGTAGCTGTTAATGAGTAGTTGTAAATAATATGACACTGTGAAATTTATAGCTCTTATTATTGTTAAAATACAAATTTCTAAGTCGATTTTTGGACTTAGTGTACTTTGCATGAACGGGGACGATATTTATGGGCTATGGCTAATGTTCACTCTATTTGCCTAGGTATTTTAAAATTTGAATAATTGAATATTTATATTTCAGAATGTTATCTACTATTACTTATACATTATTTGTACTATTTTTAAAATCAATATCATAGTCTGTTAGGTAGGTAATACATTATGTAGCCAAACGAATCTTTTTGGGTAGAAAATTCGGAGTATACTTAGTAGAAATCAATAGAAAACAAAAGTTAACATTTTAACTGTACCTATACTTATATAATATGTAAATATGTTTCAAATACCTATACATGTATACACTTATACATTTATTCAAAAAAATTGATACTTCAACGCATGCACTCCAACACGATAGCTACATCACTGCACAGTGCATGTTATCGATGAACGTCGAACAGACAGGCTATCATGATAATTTCTCTGTAATTAATTAAATATTTGGATAGCGTTTAAATTTATAAAACGCTTTTTGCAATTTATAATACAAATGTGGGCTGTGCAGTACCGTGCTGCGAGCAACGACACCCAAATATACCAATAAATAATAATAGCACACAAAATTAACATGTTCTATAACATTGCTCTGTACTTTAAACGCATATACGAATATATGTATATAAAAAACTGAGAAAACAATTGGGGCCATTTTATTATAATTCACTAAAATTATTAAAAGCTATGCCCCGCAGACAACCCGCGGCGAGACATTATAAGGTTAAAAGCACCGCGTCCTACGCGCTCGACGATGGGCGACGAGAAAGAGACAGCGAGAGGGAAAAATGAGTACTGTAAACGGAGATAAAACAGCTATAATATTATTTGACCTTAGAAATAATTAAACAAAACCGAAACGGGTTTGTGCGCTGTTGTGTTCGCTTTTCGTTTACGGTTCGACTGCAGTAATATAATATAATATTTTAATTGACTATATTATTACCTATGTAATATTGTATTCAGCCCTTTGCGTAGTCCCTCGGGAACATAATATTCGAACAAACTACTAGAATACGTATGCGGTAATAGCCGGTATTCTTTCCGAAACCTATCTCGATAGGACTTTCTGATTAATTCTCATGTATACAACAGGGTGATTCACCGAGCACGATCATCCCTCATTTTACATTTCATAATGCATTTATTCAAATATACTCAGACTATATTTTAAAATCCTTGAATTTTTTTGGTATGACTTGAATAAGGATTGTGTTTTTTTGCTGTAAATTATTTGGTAAATTATTTTTTTTTTAAATGTTGATGTAGGTACTTAATTAAAAATTCAAACGAGTAGTTTTTTAGCTATTAAAATATTTATACTAAGGATAATAGTCCTTAAAACTGGTTTTGTACAAATAAAAAATATATTATGTAGTATTGGACCATTTTTATAAATTATACACGTTCATAGATTAATATTAATATTATTACCACAATTTTCAAATCACCGTAGCGTCCATAGATCAAATAGCTCCCATATCTTCAAATTATCAAACAAATAACATGGAACTTTTATACTTAGTTGAACATTTTCACGAAAAGATCAATTTCACAAAATAGCTGCGAAAAATACATTGATTGCTGTTATTATAAGTGCCAACTGTTAAAATATATTTTGAGTCGTTTAATGTACCTACATGGCTACGTAATAATATAACCTAAGATGCATGTTTATACTATATAGGTACTCGTTTAATTGGCTGTCCGCGGTTGAAGTTCTATAACATCTAATTAATTGATTTGTAATTGAATCGCAACCGTGCATTTAAGCGTTTTAAGCAATTATGTAAATTGTAATTATTAACGTTTACTCAATCACGTACAGCTAATAATAATATCATTAAACTAGTTATGATTACTATTGTGTTGAAGTTCTTCTTGGTATATTCGACTCCTGCTGTTTTTTTTTGTAATTCAGATATAAAAACTTACACATCGTGTTTATATATTTTATTGAAAATCTTTGATAAAACTCTGCTAGTCTGTTGTGATGTTAATATGTTATTAATATTCTTCAAGAACTCCACACATATAACAGACCTACAATTTATTAAATGTATTATTTTATATTTAATGTGTAAAGCATGTATAGGTATATGTGCATGCACACATTTTAAGCGATAATTCACTCTATAACTCCTCATTTTCGTTTCTAAAACAACCGAATGAACGAACTTAAAACAAAACAATGGGATGTGATATATATTATATTATTTCATTATAATTTTGCATGCAAATTTGAATTTTATTTTTTTTATAATATTTGGTGGAATTTGCATTAATTTAGTAGGTATGCCGGTGGAGTTTGCATTCATTTTTGCACGTCAAAACATATACTGGTGGAATTTACACGCAACAGAAATCTGACCCTAAAATCGACTACCCGACGTGTGCCACAAAATCCTACCTCTATTATTAGTCTTATTATTTCCAATCAAATAACTGATAATTTAATATAATTATAAGAGTATACCCCTTCGGCCTTCAGTAGCGGCATGAACTAAGCGACCGCTTCATTTAAAAGTGGGTGCGGGTATCTAATGATATTATAGTCTCTTCTATAATTTACTATTAATTTATGTACTTTTATTAATTATGTTTTGTGTTGGTGTGGGCCGTGGGGATTAGCCATCCAACATTAACAAGGAAACAATATTTGTGGCTAGGTACTTATTTTAAATATTCGATTCATATAGAAAATAAATGTTCACGCCACCGGTGAGTATATTTGTATTATGCGAATATGTTAAATAATTATGCTAAAAACAAAAATTGGTACCGGTGAGCAATAAAAAAATTTAAAACACTTCAAATATATAACTATATGTTTCAGTTTCATACTCTCGTGCGCCTGTATAGGAAAATCCAGATAACGCTCTTATGTATAGCCCATAATATAATAATTCGAATTGTATACGAGCAGTGGGCCACTGTGTATTTCCCATAGAGCTAACACAGCAGGCAAATGGTAAAGCATGGATACGTAATTGACATATTGTACACATACTAAGTTAACTTTCAATTTAATACGATATTATATGAATATAATATTATCGTTGTTGCGTCTTAAAAAAATTGAAATATAAAACATTACAAATTACAATACAGTTCCATAGCCTGGCGAATCACTATAGCTCTGTATATAAAAATTACAATAAAATTTACAACTAGTAGGTACCTACAAATTATATTGAAATTCGCTTTTCTTAAACACAACAAAATAAACATAATGTCGTATACATAATGGTATGACCGTAATTAATTATCGTATAAAATAATTCCCATAATATACTCAAAGCACTTGTGAAATTATAAAAACTTGAACACGTCTGTGGTATACGTGTAATGAAACCTAGAAATTAGATTTAAAAATGTTTTATTTGTAGTTCTTTCAATTTGACTGTTAAAACATAGTTTAGAATATGATGTATAATTCTTAAGCCAATTAATGATTTTACTGAGTCTATAGAAACACTATATTAAATTTATAATCGGAACTAATTCTAGATTTTTTAATATTCTAAAATATTACGTTAGAATTTTGAATTTATTGAAACTATAAATCGTTTAAATAATACCAATCAAAATTATTAATTAATAAAAATATTAACTATACGCATAACTAACTAATGTTAATATTATAATAACCTTATCAAGTATACAATTCTATGATGAATTATCATCTTGACCATGAATGTGTAGATAGCATATTCACGCTAGCTGTTCCCTTATAAAGTTTAAGAAATTAAGTTGAGTGTAAACCAATTTTTGATCATGCCAGTGACCAGTGTAAAATGTCAGTAAATGTGCGCAGTTTTCTACAGTTCCGAAAATAATAGCTTCTCAAAAACACAGAGCTAATTAGTACCTATATAAGGTATAAGTTTAATATATATGTACCTACCTATGTAATTTAATGATTGTTCACTTACTTCAGGGTTCCTATTTTTTTAATCAATGTTTAGATGACTTGCTTTCTTCTTTTAATGGACACGCGAAGAATAAGTTTCTTGGAGAGCAAACAAATAAGGTATAAACTTTTTACTATTTTGATACTGAAATTTGATCACGTTGTAACTAAATAACTACCAATAAGTACTTGTAACCATAGAGCTATAAAAAACTTATTAACACATTGACCGCCATAAGTTCTTATTTGAGATCTCATCAAACTTTGTCCTGACCGCCACGGGGTTTCTTCATACGTTTACATAAACACAGTTTTGTTAATTTAAAGAAAATATATTGATTAAAAAAAAAAACTAATAAAGATATTTGCAAGTTTGAACACCTACTGAAAGTGGCAACACTGTACACTTCAAAACCAACGAGAAAATACTGATGATTGAGACCTAGAACGAGATCTCGCTGGAATCGTTGTCAGTGAGATTTCAGATGAGTTCTCATAATCCAAGTTTAGTAATTTTTTTGAGATTTAGAATTCGATCTCGTAGCAAATTTAAGTCACATAATAAAAAACCTCTTGGCGGTCAACGTGTTAATATGTCCATACCTATTACTTTTATTCAATATTTAATATAGTACATAACACCTACACCCACCAATTTAATATAAAAATAAATTGAATCAAATTATTTGCATAGGTGATAACTCACTCAGTGAACCAGAAATTCATGCATTTGCATATTTTACTGAATATAGGATACAAAAAACTTGCTAAATCAGCTGCAAATATGATTTAAACCTAAGTACTTATACAAATCCAAATCTAAAATTGTTCTTTTTATATTCCAGAATTTTTTTATTTATATGCATATTTTTCGTTATTTATTACCTTTAATAATCTATATAATAATAATATAATGGTAAGATATTCAAAACCAATTACTTTTAAAAGAGATTTTTATGACAAAAAAAAGTATAATAATATGTACATATAGGTATAGAAAATAATCAAATAATGAAGAAAATATAAAATGTATACATATAATGATATAATATTAGTATAGTTATGTCTGGGGGTGGCAGAATAATGGCAAAATATAACAGAATATTTTTGACCAGATAATATTATGCTTAATTTTTAATATATTATAACTTCTCACAAATTTTATTAGTTGACAATTTGACATGGATCGGAGCTTTTCGGTGTATAATTGGCCGGTAACTTTTAGACAATTTATCAAAATCTTTGATTGTAAATTATAATATTAGAAAAAGAAATATAATATGCATTTATATTATTTTATAATTTTCCATGTTCAAATTAAAGTTTTATTTTTAAATGTATAAAAATATAATATTTTTAATTACCAGTCAACTAAATTGAAATAAAACTGTATTAAAAGGTTTTTTTACTTATACTGATATGCATGTTGTATGTATAATATACAATAATTCAACGCATATTTCAGTGTTTAAAGCACATAAATGAATGCATAGTGCATACTTCGGTAGTTTTCAGTGCCTATATACTTCCTGGCCCTATATTCCACATACATAAATTATTGTTAAAACGCTTCAAGATTAAAATTATAATTTATTTTTCAACTATAAGTTTCATGAGAATTATTTCACTGTTTTTCCGACTAATTTATATAACTACTTAAGTTAAAATGTTTTTATTCGACAAATAAACTGGTAGAATAGCAAACGTTTAAAATGTCCATCGCGCGGTACTTATATGGGTACTGCAGGATTATGTAGGTTTTTAAAAACATTTTATTTCAAGGGCTAAGAAAAAATGAATGTGTCCATATAAATAGTACCTATATTAATAAATAGCATATATAGTATTTTTTTATTCATTTAATTCGGCCATGTGTGAAGGTACCTATCTATAGTTTTTTAATCGTACAAACGGCAATCGTAAAGTGCTGTTACTGCAGTGTTTCTCAACATTTTTACCGTGGCGACCCCCCAAATGATTATTCAATTTTTAATAATAAATATATATTTTATATACACGTCGTGTAAATATTAGTCTAGGGTTCGGATTTTAAGGCAAATGCTTTTTTTTTGGCAAGGAGTGGAGTAGAAACATAATTCTAATATATAAATACGTTTTGTATCATTCTGATTGCTACGAAGAAAACTTTATTTTGCTTTTTCCATTAAATGTGCTTTTTTATGGTACTTTTTCTAGAATACAGATAATTTTCATAAAAATTTCACATAATTCTAAAATTGTATTTTATTATTCAACTATATTATTTATAAAAATAAGTGAAATTGTCGTAATATAATAGATGGATGATAAAACAACTTTATCGTAGTAGGTACCGGAATTTTAGTTTTATCAAAGTGACTGTATGGTAATTAGAATTTTATTTACGTTTTTGGAAAGAGAAACATATAATATATATTATGTCGTATTATATTATAAATATATTATATTTTTATAGCACGTTCAAATTCTTTAGTTGATCGGTAATCATCAATTAGTAGTTAATGTGCACCTATGGTGTTCATAAAAATTTTATTTATCATTTAAATACGACATAAAAATACCATCAAACATATTAATTTAAAATTAAAACACTTGTTTTTGGTGGAGAGTGGAAGGTTAAGCGACTCTAGTAAAAATTGTGTAGGCTAACCGACAAATACAATATGTATATTCTACTATTTTTCTATTATATTGCTCAACGATTTTTTTTAAATGTTGTAGATAAAGATGACACTATTCAAAATTGGTCGTTCGTTTTCATTTAGTTTTTCGTAGGTGTTATATATGTGGAACAAACATAGTATATGAAATGAGGCATATATACTTAAACTTAACTATAATCGTTTGCAGTTATTGGCAGGTACTTATAATTTTAAATATTGTTCTTAACAGTGTTCTATTGGATATTATTAAAACACTATAAAATAATATAGGTAGCAATGATTATAATAGTAAATTATAAAAATTAAAAAGCAATTTTTGAATAAATATATTCTATTCAATTGCTCGGGCTATTCGGGTGACATAATATAATAATATATAATAGAAATATTATATATATTATATAAGTATATAACAACCTCATTCCTAGAGTTTTTATAAAAACTGAAGCCCACGCCTGCAAAGTCGCAAGAACATAATATGAACATTTTGTTTTCGCTCTCTTCCTATTTTACCAGACGAATTATGCGCCTCGTTTCACAGACATTGGACAGCTGTCGAGCTGAAACTGCAGCAGGAGTAGACTGCGGAGCTCGTGACTGCGTAATACTCGACAGATGAACATCGAAATATATTAAATTAGTTCAGCGCGGTGTTCATATACGGTCTTTCACACGTGGGCGTCGTCATTCGAATCTTCATTTGAAAAAAATAATGAATCCATACACCAACGATAAGCAGGTATATATTATGATTTATGAGTAATATATATCGGGTGATTCTTCAAACAAAAAAAAATCCATATTTAGGTATCATCCCGAAAAATATACTTTATATTTTTTTTAAATGTTCTAAAAACTTAACAATAAAGAACAAAAACACAAAATATATTGAGCTACTAAATTTTTAAACGGAAATATTGAAATGTACTTTATTTATCGTAAGTGTGTTTCAGTGTTTGGTATAATAAGTATTTATATTTTTTACTTTGCAGATTTGTTGTATATTTTAAATATTTTTACTACGTATTATATTTTGATAATTTATAGTGTGTACAATAAATTAGTACTGTATATATCAGGCGATTCTTCGAACACAAAACACCCATGTCATCCCAAAAAGTATAATTTTTTTTTTTAATGTTCTTTATTTGCAGACAAGGCGGTCAAGTGCTGAGCAGAATTGTAGTGCTAAGCAAATACAGGATAACTGCAGTCAATATGATTGTTGAGAAACAGCAAATAATATTTTTAAAAGTATATCAAGCCTTAAAATAGCGCTTATTCAAAAAATGTATCAAAACTTGTGCTGATATATCTAATTTTACACCTAGAATTGGTTGAACACTTTTAATTTCAGCCTTGAGTTTTTAAGGAGAAAATGGGCATCTTAAAATAAATATTGGAGTACCAAGCGAAAAATTGAAAGCTATTTAATAATTAAATAATAGTAAATAAAATGACAACTTTTAATATGCGACTATTTTTTCACATTTATTAATACTATTGTTCCTTTTATTAAAATCCCCAACTTTTTGACCTTCAAAATAATTTTGAAACTTACTTTCCCATAAGTTTTTTTTAACACCTTTAAACTCTGCTCCATTAGGTCTCAACATATCCAAATTAGTTCTTGGAGATTTTTTTAATTAACACGACTGTTGGCCTCAATTATTTGCCACTGAATTAAGATGTTAAACTGTTTTTTGACAACAATCAATCAATGTGATATTGTAAGTATTGATATTACAGTGGATACTGTTCTATATTTAATTTTGGATTTTGATGATGTCTTAAAATCACTTCATAAACGAATAGGTACCACTTTATTTTTTTTAACTACTACCACTAGAGTGGCCCAGTAGGTTGGCAACCTTTCGAGACGGAAGAGCAAAAATTTACAATTTACAAAATTTCTCAGATTATAAAGAGCTACTAAAAATATTTGTTTCAATATTATAGTATTTGCTTATATACACCTATTTGATTTTCAATGGTAACCCGTTTTAACGGCATTTACTTATAATACTTATTTTCCATTTGATAGTACTACAATACAGTACATTGTAAGTACACACTTAATTTTAGTTGACTATAGGTACCTACGATAACCTGTGTGAGTACTACTCAAGTTATTGTTGTGATGTATTATTTCATAGGTATTTCTAAAAGCAGCAAAAATATTATGTAAAGTATAAGCATATATTTTTATAAAATAAAATAATGTTTTTGATAAAAAAATTAATTTTTGCGTATAGAACTGGAGAGCCGCTATTTTGGATCGAAAATGTCCTAGACTAGCCCATTCACTAAATGGCACTATAGTTCTATAATACCAGATTGTTTCATAGCCTCAATTTCCACTTTAATTTTTCCCTTGAGTGCATAGAGTACCGTATATAAGTTTTCAAATAAAATTGTATGTTTCATTTTTACTTAAAAAAAAATAACCGAGTATTATGATTACAATAGATTTTTACCTAATTGAATTATTATTTTTTAATTGTAATATTTTAAACGGATCCGTATATGACGTAAAAATCGTAATTACGAATGGCTCGAGCCTACGGCAAATTAAATAAGAATAATTTTTTTTTCAACTTAAAAGTTCACTTAGAAGACTTGAAATTGTGTAGCCATCCAAAACTTTTTTAAATTTAATAATTAATAATTTTTGGTTTAACAATTATTATTCAAAATAAAATAATTGAAGAGAATTTTATAGGTGCGTTATTTTGATTTTTTAGGGCATAAATGCATTTTTTTCAGGGTATTACATTCTCCGGCCTATTTATGTAAAATACTTGTCCGAAATGTTTATTGATCAAACTACTCCGGATAATATTCTTCTTAGGAATATGAAATTAAAACGTATGTTGTCATTGAAAAAAGTAAAAACTTCAAAATAATAACGAATAAAAAAAACCAGTATTTTCATATACGTTAGTGTTTTCTGAAACAATGTGCGACTTACGTTAAATGGATCACTCCGTTGGTACATCGTACATGGATTCGCTGATACGTGAGATAATAATAATAATAATATATACACACTACACTCACTAATGTCTAGTACAAATTACGTGTATATCATATACTGGTATAATAATTGGTATAATAATAATATGTAGGTATATAAAACATATATATATATATATGTATAAAATTAATAATAATAATTATATATTCGAGACGGAGAGTGTTTTTCTTTGCCAAGAGAACGGTATTATATGTACCTACATGTGTGTGTCTGTCGCGAGAAGTTTGGTTGGCCAACATCATAATACAGCGTCCTTGTCCTGAATACCGCGTAACTATAATACTGCAGCAGTGGATTGGATTGGATTGGATCGAATTGCACTGCGTATGAAAAATTTTGCTTAAAACAAAAACAAAAAAAAGGTGGGTAAGTGTATGTCGCTCTGCTGTACAGTAGGTTACAAGTGGGTCACTGTATAATGGACAGTATTAAATTTGAATTCAATGATATAATATCACTGTATAAGAAAAACGATTCTGAGCGGAGACGGTTTGTCAGTCTAGGTATTAGACATACATTTTATTATAGGTAGGTATACTTATCTATAATATTAAAAAAAAATTGACCTATAATAGGTATTAATAATAAATTCCATATTAATCATATCACAATAACCATCAGGTAACGCGTTATACATCAACAACAAACCGTGGTACTATCATAGATATATAATAGTATAGGTACTTTAGAAGTTTCAAGTAAATTAAGTTTCAAGTAAGTTTTCATTCTTTTCCATTCGCCTTTAATTTGTAGTAATGTTCTTTGAGTTTTTGAATTACCATTATATTCTTTATAAA
>NC_042496.1:36512109-36535733 GCF_005508785.2 Acyrthosiphon pisum
TCTACGGTCATTTTTTTTAAAGTTACACCAAACCCAAATTCAATTTCGTGAAAAATCGATTTTGCGTAAAAATTCCCGTTTTTCCTAAATTTTTCTTTGGTTTTTCATGGTGCTTTTGAAAATTACTGGGAATTTTAAATTTTGACCTCTCAATGCACCAACGATATTCACTTTCCAATTGAACAAGATACTGAAGTTGAAAATCGAAGCATTATTTCGACTACTTATCGTATACACAGACACAAAAAAAAAATAAAAAAAAAACACACATCATTGTAAAATCATTGTACATTCATCGTTCCACTCAGAATCTAAAATTGTACCTATATAGGTAATAATAAGTAATAGCTATAAGGCTGTGCATTGAGTGTATTCAAAATCTTTAAAAAATGCATTATAATTCCCGAAAAACAACCTAATAAATTATGAATATTGTGTTATAATCTCAAAATTATGTATAAATTGCACTGTAAGAAAATCTTGTACTTACTTATTCTTAAATAACAATAATAATTTTTTAAAAATATAAAAATATCTCAAACCTTAAGTATTTTGAGATAATATCAATTAAAATACGACATGCGTTCAGAACATGCAAAATGTTTAATAAAACGAAAATTAAAATTAATCCATAAAATGTGTGTAAGAAATTTTATTATTAAAAAAAGTAATAAAAAAAGGGGGAAGTAGATATTAGTTTTGATGTACAGTTAGTAGATATCGAGTGCACCTATTGTCATTGAGTAAGTCACTGTAGGTATATTTGTTCAATCTGAAATCAATAATCATTGCTTACCGAAAAACGACTTTGAGCGGGTTAGGCAATATTATTATACCAAGTAGGTGTATTTTATGATATATTTATATATTCCTATGACCTAAAGTAATTTATTTTATTACTAGTAATAGGTATAGTAAGTTGAATTAAGTTATGCAAGTAAAAAAAAAATTATTTAGTCGTGTAAGTTAATTAAAATTAAATCAATATATAAGTAAATATATTATAAGATAATATCAAAGGAGCCCCCTTTCAGTAAAAAATCAAAAAAAACACCACCGGATATAGGTTCCTATCTAAGGTAGTAACTATAGTATAACGTATTTAGAAGCCACATAAGTGGTAATTTATTTTGCCAAACGTCCTGCAACAGTTAGCCTGCGTGTACCTGTGTAATCAGTGGTAAACTGTTGTTGATACCCATCACCGATGTTTACTAACCGATGATTTGAATTATAACGGTGGTTTATTAATTAACTGATGGTTATTATGACAGTTGAAAACCCGGTCATTAGTATAAGGATTATGTTAAATTCGGCGTTTCACGTCGGACCATGTACGTTTATTGTACATAATATTATATATGCGTCGGGCGCATATACTTGTTCTGTTCTGTTGTAGGTAGGATACTTGAAAATTAGCTGAATAGCATCTACTGCAGCGTTTTTACTTAGGTACTTGCTTATTTCTATTCCGATGGCTGCCGATTACGAGAAACAGTTATTAAAACAGTTTGTCGATGGATTTGAAACGAATGATTTATGCAAAATAATTCGATCTCCCTACCATCGAACTTAAGTAACTAATCTGATATACCGTACCTATAGGCAATGGCGTATCCGGAAGGGGGGGGGGGTGTACTGTGAAGACTATCTGTCAATATATTATATTTCTAAGTTTTTTTTATGATATGTTATATTACTACCGTATAGTATTTTTTTTAGATTGAATACATTTTTTCCAAAAACTATACATTTGTTTTATTATTATTAATACCATAGAACGGCGTGGATAGATTCGTGGTAACTGGTAAGTGGTATAACTAATATAATTAATTGAAGAATATAAAATTAATCTAAATATTTAAAAATAGCATTGTGTGTATAATAATCAAATTGTGTGAAGTTAATTTTTTTTCATTTACCTATATGACTAACTTAAAATTTAAATTTTTCAGCATATCTAGTGCTTTTACAACTATTTTTATATACCTAGTTTTTTTTTTATTGTTCTTAATTAACATCGATGATATAGTGACCATTATAACTATAATTTAGAATTACAATTTTTTTTAAATCTTATTCTGAAAATCTGAAAAATATGCCAAAAACCTCGAAATATGCAAATATTATAGTTTGCAAAATTAAACTTCATATAGGTACCTATTTAATTCTGTCACCTTCAAACAAATATCTTACCTAGAATTCAATACGACTTTTCAAAATCGATATGCAAATGCATGAATTTTTACGAACCCTGATAATATCTTACTCATTCTTAAAATATATATAGGTATATATATTGATGCTTAATCTGAAACATTAAAAAATAAATTATTTATAATATTATATGTATAATAGTATACATATCATGATTAACGAAGCATGCTATAATAACACCCTTTTTCTTCAATAATGCAGTTATTCAAAATCTGATGTTTGGAATTTTGAAATATACTTAAATCTGAAAGACCATATTTTTGAATTCTTGAGAATTTTTGTACTACTAGATTCGTATTGGGTGCGTGTGTGTATCAGTGTACGCAGCTCACTATATTATAGAAGGTGGTTCAATAAGCATACCACAACTAGCATGTTCCTTTGATATTGAATTCATTCAAATTTCGAAATTTTTGTACTACGCTTATAATAGGAGTCTTCTCTGGAGATACAAACTTCTGTTTTTTTCAAATCAGAACACCCCTCCTCTACAATCATATAGGTACATTATCAAAAAAATAATTCATTTGATAATTTACATTAAAAGGTGGTTTTAATTTGAAAAACAGTCGTTTATATCGGCACAGAACACTCCTATATTATAACCGTACTACCGTAGTACAAAAAACATCGATAATGAATGAATTGCTTATTAAAGCCCAAAGGAACGTGGTGACAATACTTATCGAATCACCCTGTATAATATAGTGCACTACGTACATTACATATACACGCACGCACCCAATATTCGACTCTATGTTCACACTAAAAATGGTTTGAGTAGGTATTTTTAAACTTTTTTTTTTGAAACAATAAATTCTATCGCCGTATTATTATTGCGCCGCTTATGTGCACCGCACACGTTTTATATTAAATAGCATCAGCGTGATTCTTTAATGCTTTCCCTTTTTAATGTCAACGACACTTTTTTTTATTATCACAGAATGCGAACCATTACACGCAGCGCTGTATTCGTCCACTAAACATGGGATTCCATTTAGGATATTATTATACGCGTATTATACATAATATATTATATGCAGTATACTCGCATAGTATACCTACACATAACGGATACGTGGCTTATATTACCTAACTAACTATGGGTTATAGGTAGGCTCGCTAAATCATTTTTGATTGCCAAATACATAGGTATCTATTGTTCTCGATCTTGAAACCATTTGTACCTTAATGTTTATAATGACAACATTTACATTTTCAATGCCCTGTTGCAAAGCTGAACATTTATTGGAATACTTCAACCTACTACTTACCTACCTTTCGATACTTAAAAACCGTATTTTGGGCAAGTACCTAGCATATTAATCATAACTTATAACGTATATACAAGTAAATAAAAAAATTGATTTTATTAAAATTTAAAATTGAATTTTTATCTCAATTCTCCGAATAAAATTCTGCTTCGGAATATGAAATTAAAAATGTATGTTGCCATTCAAAAAAGTAAAAGCTTAAGAAACGATAACGATAAAAAATTCTAAAAATATTCTTTTACATCGACTTAAATTAGATACAAAAATATATTTTTAAAAAACTTAATATAGTTTTTGTGAAATAATGAGGGTTTAAGTCAATAGTTCATTTACTATATGGCATACGCTATATTTTAGTAAAATAAAATATAATACTATGCTTATCGATTCGTTTAATATTGAGTAGATTTTTGTTTGCTCACGGTTTTACTATTTTAACCACGGTAGGAATTAATAAATAAGTTTAAAATATGTTTAAATGTATATATACATTTTATAGTAATAATTATAATATCGCTATTAATAAACCTACTTAAAAAACTTTCTCGCAATTAAGTACGTACAATGCATTATGCAATATAATTTGTTCATATTATATTATAGTCTTAACGAATATCGATTTATAAGAAATATATAGCGGCACACGATAAAAAAAGTTTATTTAGGCGCTTTGTTTACATGAAATATACTACATACTATACATGCTTAAAGCGTAGGTAGGTACTTAAAACATTATTCTTTAGATACCTCTTAAAGTATAATAATATGCAGCTAGGTATGCGATAATATGCATGGTAATACCATCATAGTGTATGCATCAAGTATACCACCATTGGTATATGCATTGGAGAACTGATAAGTTTTCAATTCTTATTTTGTTAATGATTCTTATAAAGTTTAAAGAGCATATTATTTATTATTTTCACTATTTTTTAGAGCATGTTTGATGATTAATTATGAAAATTTGGCAATAAAAAATGAATTTTTTGATTTCTAAAACAGCTTAGCTACCTATATAGTACCTATATACCCAGTAAATAGCGGCCATGGTGTCTAAGTGATTTCGAATTAATCGATATCTATTTTAAAGGTGTCACATTATTATATAATAATGATGATATAAGAATAAACACATTATGTTATTTAATTAAGTATTATTTAAACAAAAAAATTTTACAACTTCATACATCCACCCATAATATTTAATTAAAAAAAGTTTTCCATTTTTATTATATTTTTCATTTTAATCAAATCAAAAACAATTTTTGGAGGACAGCGGTAGTCGTTTCCTCGTGATGTCCTTTGGCCTTTGGGTATCGTACAAATAATATTACTTAAACATAGCCTATGGAAGGTGCAATGTAGGTACAACGTTTTAATATTCCTGAAATGTATTGAGCGCAATTTACTACGCATACATTTTTACCTGAAGTCCTTAAATGTATATTGGGCTCAATTTACAATTTTCTTCCGCTGTTAGCACGTTTGTTCCTTATTTCGTTATTATTTTTTCTAAAAAGGTGTTTTTATAACTTAATATAACAGTAGTAATACAGTTGATTCACAAATTAAATAAAAATTCAATCATACGACGCTCATGATCATGACCTGACCTTTTTTTTAGAACATATAAAACCGTATATAATATTATAATTATGTACTTATCAGAATAATATAATATCGATACATAAATAGTTGTGTAAGAGATAATTCAATAACTAATAATGAATAACTTTTTGATGAAAATAAATAATCAGTATGCGTTGCCCTACCTATATCGGCAATCAAGTTAACGGACGTATATTAATTATTATAATATATATATACCTATAGGTAGGTAACTGGTATAGGAATAAAACGATTTAACATAATAAATTGTCCATATGTACTGATACATATATAATTATGACTAATGACTAATGAGTAATGACTATAATGTTTCAATATTGTTCATCATAAGGTACCTAATTATATATTTTGAATATAGTTAGGTTATCAAACATGTTGCAACTTGCAATACATTTAATAAATCAACTGAAGTAAATAGGTACTAGTATTAGTTTAACCTTAATTTTTCATTGAATTTATAAATAAATTCAAACTTTTGAAAAAATTGTTTAAATTAATTAGTTGGGTACTTATACAAACTGCAGTTACCCATATACTTGACGTTATCATTTTTCACGGTTATACAAAATCCTTGTACCTACATTTTTAAATTTCACAAATTAAATATTAAATTAATATTGAAATTTGTGTATATAAATCATAAATGTATATAATATTATATTCGCGTGGATTATAAAATATGAGTCTACATATATAGGTAAATCGAAAAATCAATTTTCTCATCTAAATAAATACATAATATCACAGGTACCTATATATTTTTCTTATTATCTAGAATTTAGTTGTCTTGAGCCTTGACGTGACCTAGAGTATCTGAATTATACAAATAATTGGCAATATAATAACTATTATATGTATTTCTTGAACTTTAATTGAAACTATATTTGTATAGATTTTTATTTTTTCATGTAATATGATAATATGAACATAAAAAATAATAAAAATATATTGTAATAGTTTAATATTAAAACAGGTATCTGAACGATTGGTACAAAGGCACATAATATAAGTAATATTAAAATCAATAACTATTATCATCGATTTCAACAGCATAACTATAAATATCACTAAAATTTTAATTTTAATAGGAAAGCCTTGAAATTTTTTTTCATAACTTCTATTTTATTAAAAGATAATGATACTGTATGCTTATTACTCAATTATAGTAAAATAAGTTGTTAATAAATATTATGAATAATGATTAGATTTCTGTATTTTCTTACTAGTTAAGATAAACCTAAGTGTTTTATGGGTTTATACTTTATGATTTAGCTGAAATAGTAATAGTTCATAAAATAGTACCCTGCACAGTGTACATTTTATAAATATTTTTAATTTATTTTATAAAATAAATTAAAAATATTACAATAATACAAAATATGTATACATGTTAAAAACCATAAAAATTAAGTAAAACTTAAGACATTCAATATTGTATATATAACACATGTTCATATTACATAATATAATTTAAATCTCAAAATTAAAATTTAATAATTATGTATGGATAAAAGTCATGTAATATATTTATTTTACCATTAACTATTGCAATGTTAAATATCATCTATTATTATATAATATTTTATCAATATTAAATAAAATTATTTATTTCTCTATAATAAAACCAAAATTAGAAATAACTGGTTACATTTTTATTTTCAAAATTGGCATTGCGCCAGTAGTTAAAAAAATATATGTAGTAAATTAATAATTTATTAATATTTATGACAATGGAAAAAACACACACACACACACACTCACACACATCATTGTAAGATTAATTAATTCTTTGCTAATCTAAATCTATAAGGAAGAAAGAATATATTATTATTTTCTGTGTTCTACTCGTATTACATGCTTGATGAATTTGAAAAAAAATTCCTTATAATGCCATAATTTTCCGTATCGACGAATCTCTGATTACTATAGCAATAGGTCGATAAGACTGGACGTGGTAAAATATACCGATTCCGCGGGAGGATGGGAGGACTATAATATTGTAATATTATTAGTCTTGATTCTTGAATGGCCGTGGTCCGCGGCCACTCCTGTGACCACTGACCAGGAAAAAGATTTTTTTTTTAAATTATCGACAAGTATATTTGAATAATGATGGTTTTTTATTTCTGTTATTTAATTGCCTTATTTAGCAGGTATTTTTTAATACCATGGCACAGGCATATTACCTATAAGTAAAATAAAATAATAATTGTTGGACGGTTTGAAAACAACAAAATTCTCAACGAACATTCGGTAGCAAGTGGTGAGCGAGCGAGTGTACTATACACTCAAAGTACTATGTACGTATAATATGCACTTTAGCAAGAATAATAATAATATATACGCATACTATTAAAGTATTAGCATATTATATTTATATTATTATCTGAAGTAGGTACCTACAAAAACTCGATTAGGACATCCGTGCAGTGGTTTTCCATTGAATTAATATACAATGATAAATAATTGTTAAGCACGATTACAATAATATTGGTTTGGTTACAACATTATTTTTCACATTTAAATGTTAAATATAAATAATAATATATATGTTTTAAACGTTCTGCGGTCAGCGGTCAATGGTCACTGGTCGGCGAAACGTTACTATATATATTATTGTATTACCTAAATACATTATATTATATTGGGGCATCTGCTCACTTCATTGACCTTGGAGTGAGACATTGCAGGTGCATGTGCAGTTGCAGGTGCAGGTGATGCGGTGTTCAAATGGCGGGGGTTCTGAGAGTTTTTCGTTTCCGCTAAAATTAATAAATGTTTGATTTTCGTTTCCGCATAATCTAGTTCTTCCAAAATTATGCTTTGAAAACCACTTAGAATTACCCAGAGGTCAGCACGAGGAGGCCATTCTCGTTGACCCCCAAAATTTGTTACGCATGTTTTAGTAATTACACAATAAACATATATGTACCTATTACATATTTACATAATTACTTTCAATATTTGTAATACCAATGTTAAAGATTACAATATTTAGTATAAACATTTTAATAATTGAAAAACTACTCTTTCGAATTTTGAATTAGGTACGACATTTTCAAAAAAATACCACTAAATAACAGTAGAATTTACAGTAGAAAATGCGGGTTCTCATTTGAAAAACATAAGTTTGTATCACCACAGGTAACTCCTAAGTGGACAAGTAGTACATCTAATTTATATGGATAATTTATATGGTATGGATCTAATTTGGGTTTAATCGTGATTGATGCATGTCGTAAATAAAACGGCGACACTCATAACAAAAATTTCGTTGGCTAGGTCCAGCCAGCCAGCCAGAGACGGGTCCACTAAATGTCTTAATAGTTAATACTTTCCTAAATACAAATAAATCAACTTGTAATCTTGTCCCGTTCCCCTACCGTATTTTGTTATATATTTTATATTATACATAATTAGAACGTGAATTTAAATATCCTAAAAAAATTGAAAAAATATCTTTAAAAAATACGAATCAATGCATTAAATACTAACACTATTTTAAAAACTTGAAAAAATTGTCATTACAAATTTTTATTGAGATAATATTGACTAAAAATTATTAAACAAACATTATAATATAAATGTACATATATGTACCTAATTATTAATGTTATCACTACCGACGTAATTCCGTAATATTGTTAAGATCAGTATTCGTCTTTCAAATAAATGTTTCATGTCCAAAGATCTATTTGATGTGTAAAACGAACTCTGTGCTTGGAAACCAATGTTTTTGGACATTCAGAAAAAAATCAATCTGCATTTCAATCCACGCCCCAATAATAAATAATAATAATAATAATATTATATACTGTACGTAGTACATATAAGTATAGATATTATAACATGTGTGTGGATATTTTATAGTAATACATTAATACCTACTGTAGTATAATCTCTTATACCTACCTCCATAGGTATCTACCTAAAAGTGGCGTGGTTATGCATATCGTTTCGTCGGTGGCGGTGTATAATATCATTATAATGATGAGGAGGTTGGGACTTTCTGGAGTTGTCACCCACCCCCTTCCAACTCACACACGCACGCACGCACGCAGAACACTCAGTAAGGGGACTCGTGCCAATATATATAATAGTAATATATATAATACATACAAGTATATGTATATCGTACATATGCATATTGTATATTATAAGTATTTACCGACTATATACACGAGACAAGTGACCTGGACCGGTTTGCATCCTACACTTGACTTCTATAGAAGTTAATTTTCGATTTTTAACGTAAAAAAATACGCGTACCTACACGCGCACTCGTACAGCTACACGTCCGTATAAGCTTACCTGTATATCGTTCTATTTATATACCCGGTGGTCAACACCACATAATAAACGTTGGGTGCTCGAGAACCGGTTCGAATACAGGGTGATTCACGGGAGGCTACTTAACGGTTGCGTCCCACGATACAAATTTCTTTCGCGGTCCGAGATTTTTTGGAGTTATACATTGGTACTCACATTAAAAAAGTTGGGAAAGGTTCACCCAGTGAACGTGCGCTTAATTCCAGGTTTTTAAATAAGTATCTTGATATCAACAGTTTATAGTAATATTCGTAACTATACGTAGGTACTGATAATTAACGGACGGATGGACAGCCATAACGAGGATACAAGGGGTTCTAACTTCTAACTACCTTATGTTGAGAAATCTAAATGGTGGTAACCTCTCTATATACCTTTATCATGTGATAATTATGTGTTAAATTTTTATTCAGTGATAAATAATTTTACCTAGGTATACGATCAAAAAACGATTTTGAGCAAAGACGCTCTCAACTTTTTGGTGACCGATTATTAAAACAATTATTCTAATAATAATATTACAATTTTACTAAATGCTCGTACTTTCTTTTAGATTTTACCGATTATTTAAAAAATTACTGAGAATTTTCAATTTCGACTTTCTATAGAAGTACCATCCGATTATACGATATCCGATTTTCTACGAGAAATTCTCATCAATGTTAATTATCAGAGTATTTTGTCTACCTAGAATGTCTCCTTATGTCTTTACTCTTTAGACACAAAAATTAAAACCACATATCATTGTAAAATTACTAAAATCAATGAATATTGTAATCATCGCTGCGCTCAGAATCTAATATATATATATATTTATATATTTATATATATTATATATTATATACATTATCCGTTCAGACATTTATACAAGGTAGTAGGTACCTATATAACATATATAATAACCTGAGAAATGAAATAACTTTTCTTCGAATCAATATTTAAACATTTTTTTGTGTATATAATGTATAGACATTACGTTACAAGTGCAATATAAAACTGTTTATTTTTTATTTTTAAATACCTACAAAAATTTAAAATTTAAAACTTTGTTAACTTATTTGGGAAAATTCAAAATACTTATTTGTAAATCTTATTTTAAAAAAAATTGTTGATAGCAAATAAGGACTTTTTCACCTTGAATTGCTTAACGGCTGATGATTCTTTTGATTCCTTGAAAATATCGTTAAAATATTTTTGATTTTTATTCAATTTTCTGGTGGAAAACAATGTGTCGCATTAGTTTTCGAATGCCTGAACCCAGCTAAGTCATAGAAGCTTAGAATGAATGGTTAATTAACTATAAATATTTGAAATGTTGATCCTGGGAAGAAGAGTAATGTGCACTGTGCAGTGTAGTAATGTAAACATTGATAAGTCATCCCATCAACTTCAGCACTTATATCTTGTGTTGCTTAAAATTAATTAACGATTCATTATTTTAAGTTTTATGTATATTGCATTTTATAGAGAATACATTATGTAAAACTAATAAAGTGATTTATTTTTGACTTGTTTACATAATAATTTGCATTTTATTTTAAATTTATAATTAAAAAAATGTCAGTGTATCGTTTGTTTTCACTTTCCACTTTCCAGCCCACGCTCAACATAGACAAAACTCAGTCACTCCAAATCGTTTTTTTTATGTTTTCGAGTAAGTGCAAAAATCATTCATTACAACAATTGGGCGTAAATCGATTCCACAGAAATTACATTTTTTATCTGACAGAAGCTTATCGAATGTGCTATTCAAAAATCGTAAATAAACAATTTTACATGAATGAATTTCATTTAGTTATGTTTGTTGCTCGTGACCAGTGTTAGGAATAGATAACTAAAAAATTATCTACATAAGATAAGCTAGTTTTAACAAAATATTATCTAAATAAAAATAATGATAACATAAATGTAATTTATCTAGATAAACATCATTTTTTTACACTTATTTTTATTGTTTTTTAGTATTTTTGTAATATTAGATTCATATCAATATTATGACATACTATTTTTAATAACAACGAATTGAGCCTTTGAAATACAGTTCTACGAAATTAATTTTAACTTATTTTTAAAACGGATCGGGAAATAAACTTATACCTAATTAATTTTAATATGCTCATTATAGCTAGTAGAGAACGATGTATAGTGCAAGCCCGCATGCAGGTTCTTTTATTATCGTAATACCGCCAATGACAATAATAACAAGAAATATATTCTTCTAATATTATAAATAATTTATATTATATTAGAATTTTAGTAACATTGGTTTTAATTTTGTAGGGGTACTATAATATTTATCTAGATAAGCCCATTTTTTATCTAAGCTAAACATTAGATAACTCGTAACATAATTATCTAGATACTTTAAAAGATAATTTATTTAAAAAAATCTTATCTAGATAATTCCCAGCACTGCTCGTGACAACCTAACATCCTCTTAAACACCGATAGTCCTCAAGGGCACAGATTCAGAGAGATTAAAAAAATCAGAATAAAATATAATTTTTACAGTTTTTTTAAAATCATTATTACTATAATTTAATCATAGGCACCAGGATAAGGGTGGAGTATAGGGCAGTTTGATCCCCGCTCGCTTTATAAATCAGACATGGCTACATAATGTATAAATATTGAAGCTTTTCTCTCCCCACCTAAAAAGCTTCTGCGAGAGCCCATTGGTATATTATAAATAAACATATAGTTCCATTGTAAATAAACATAGGTATAATAATATAATAAATTATAAAGTTTTATCATTTTTTTAAAGTTATATTATGACGTATTCACCGTCTCACCGTGTATAATCTATATAGTTTAAAGTGTCGTCAGTTGGTTTTCGTAGCTTCATTTTCAAAAATATTCATGTTTATTTAATTTTTTTTTTCAGAATAATATGCATAATATATTGTGCCTCAAAGTAGTATATTATGTATATTTTCTAAATAAATTTAAAAAAAATTCTTATCCTGTCTTAACGATTTTTTCCATTATATTTTATTATAGTTGACATGATCCATTCAACGTATAACATTCATTATTTCAGAAAACATTTTTTTTTAAATATTAATTTTACATAAATGTAATTTTTGACAAAACAATATTTTTAGGAAAAAATTATTTTGTTACTATTTTTTACCGTTAACAATTTTTAAGTTTTTACTCTTTAGAATGACAATACATCGACGGTGGAAACGAAAAAGGGCGTAAACGACGTTCTTGAAAAAATTTGTTTTTTTTTTAATTAAGGCGTAAACGACATAATTCTGCATCGATTATGTTCACCTGATTATCGATATATTGATTATTGACGAAGTTATATTCGATGACAAAATTATCGATAGTTGCAAAGCGTAAACGCCATTTATCAAATTAAAGAGTGACCACCAAATAACAGGCTTAAGCGACAAAATTATATTTTTGAGCGTAACCACCATAGTTGTTTATAATAATTTTAAATATTATTTTAAAATATTTTTTATCGGTTTTAATTAATTGTTGGTTATTATAATTATTGATAATATCTATAAATTTCGTTTTGTTCATTTTTAAATAAACAGAGTATAATAAAATTATAATAATATTATTATTATTATTATTATGCTGGTTGTAACCACCAAAATTCAGGTTAATAACAAGAATAAGGCGTAGGTAAGCACCAAAAAGCGTAAGCGACATACTACCAAGACGTAAGCACCAAAAAAGTATATAAATTAACAATACAGGTAAAAAAAATAACAATTCTTAATTTATTATGTTACCAACTTATTTAGAATATAATTATCTTAAAAAAATTGTTTAGGTGAAAATTCATTAAAATTATTTTAAACGGCTTTAAAAGCAGAAAAAACTGTTGTTTGGTTCTCCTGTAAAATGTATAAAATGTCGCTTACGCCGTTTTTCCTTTCCACCGTCGACATACGCATTTTCAATTTCATATTCTGAAGCAGAATATTATTTGGAGTATTTTCATTTATAAAAATATAATTTTGGATAAGTAGTTATAATTACTTATTAATGATAACTGATAAACATTTAAAGTTCAGATGAGCGAAGTAATGGACAACATTTTGCGGCGTACCCGTTAGTGTAAACGGCTGTGACACTCCACTCAACTTAATCAAATTTTAAATACTACCTATTGGCTATTATACCTATTACCTGTTATAAGTTATAACTCATAAATTACTCGTCTGTAATGGGGCAAATCTGATTTTGTACATCGAAGTATTCCAAAAAAAGATTTTAAAATATGATAACGATAAAATAATTGAGAAAAATATTGTATTTAATAACTTCAAATTACGTAAACAATATTTTATCAAAGCGTGATAATTTTTGAAATGATGAGTGTGTTAAGTTAAATGGATAATCCGGTATATTATACTTTACATTAGTCTTAATGTGATTTAAAAAAAGTTCCATCACATTAAATAATATTGTATAGTTTAGTATCAAGAGCCAAAGGGTTATACTTAAGCTGTTAGGTATCAAAACATACTATAATATAAACATACTGAATAAGTTAATAGGTATGGTTTAAGTTATATCCACAGTAATTTTTGTTTAATCCTTTTCAGTTATGATTTTTGCACAAAAGCAGTTTTTCAATAATTAGTTACGCGTACTTACATAATATACTGCAGTATCACTTATTAGTTATTACTAATCAGTAATCAGTAATCACTCATCACTCGTCACTGTACACTGTATAGTGTATACAATTATTCAGTTACACCGCCTGTAATATATATAATATTATGTTGATATGTTGACATGTTGTATACCTACCTATCTAATTATAGTATATGTTTGGATAAAAAAAAACTTAAGTTGATTCACTATAAAAGTTCGCAGCAAAATGTCAAAAATCTTGTTTCCAGGCCCACAGTTACTACTCACGACATAATCTTATAGCAATATAGTTAAATGGAATGACCTGAGCAACTTTAAATTTTTCTATAGGCACCTCAATTATTATTCTGAAATACACTGCTCGTATAACCGGTTACACTATCCATTTGAACAAAAACACCAAATCCGTCGGATCGTTTACTTTTGTTTCTAAAATTAAACATCACTCGATAGCCTAGAGCTGTGCTCCCAACTCGTATTTTTCTCTCCTTGTTATCGTGCCTATAGTCTAAACTGAATAATAATATTATTATGTAATATTCAATAATATACATAATATTGTGTTTACAAACATTCAGAGTATAAAATAATATATTCTCCTTACATATTTCGCATAATATATTATAACATATTATCAAATTTTACGTTAAGAAGATTCCATTTTACTCTGTTCTTCTAATATTATAGAGTGAATTGACTATTGACCTATTATCAAATGTATAAAGTTAATTATATTATCCAGTGGGGCAGTGCCCCAGATAGATTTTTTTTAATTTTAATTTTAAAACAAGTGTATTTTAAAATGCACACAAAAATTACAATTTTAAAATGCTTAAAATTTGTATTTAAATTTAAATATTAAAAAAATGCCCTCTTACTCCTACTAAACCTTCCCTTTCCCACATTCGATTGGAATGTGGGATGGAATTCTCCTCACCATCATTTCCACTTATGCACTTTTTTTTTTTTTCTATATTTGTTCATTGAAACGACCTCAAGGTCTTTGACAATGCTTATCACAATTGGGTAGTAGGGAGATCATGTGATCTATTTATCTATGTATATATCCCTATTTGCATGATACTAACCCCCTTCTCCAAGAGGTGACATGTGCGATCTTCACTCCCAGTGGAGTGGGACCTAGTTGGAAACCGGCTGACGCAATCCGACGACAGCACGGGAAAATGGTGACTGCGTAGAATCACACACATTTTTTTGCACTTTGCTATGAATCGAACCTATGACTGTGTGAGTCGTAGTCAACTGCGTGACCACTGCGCCACTCCGGCCCCAAACTTATGCACTGTTGTATATTACACCGTTATCATAACAGCACAAATGTACTATATAGTACACTAATATAGGTATTAAGGTAGGTATAAATATATTTATATTATAAATTATAATGTAATGTATTCAAATAATACTTAATAGACATGGGCCAAATGCTGTACAAATAATCTTAAGAAAACAATCAACTTCAACAACCAATTCTTATATCATAATAATATTTAATACCTAAATGTGACAAATTACTATGGCTTTAATCACTTCCATGCACTTAGATTTAAGCTGAAACAATAGGGTCGAAATAAAAAAATGCATCGGCGGTTGCTCACTATACTTGACACTTGTCACCATTGTTAAATGTTTATTATTATTAAAGATATCCACAACACTGATGTTGTCCAGTGTTTTCCTACCGCTTTTGTAGGGTGGCTAACAATTAGGAGGATCTCGGACCACATATAACTTGACTAATCAGCAAGTTCCGTGGATTCCTGGACCAACCAGCTTGAAACCACGTATATAGACATTGGAGACATACTTCTTTCTACAATCAAATGATATAGGTACAAGGTGTTTCACCAAGCATGCTCACCCCCATTTTTTTCTTTAATAATGAATTTATTCAGAATCTGATTTATAGCATTTTTAAATATATTTAATGATCATAATTTAAAACTATTGAGATTTTTGTACTTAAATAGTGTCCTATGGTAATACAAATTTCTGTTTTTCAAATGAAAACCCTCCTATTTTTACTGTAAATTATTAAGTGGATAATTTTTTTGAAAATGTTGCTGTACCTAATTCAAAAATTCAATAGTTTCTCAGTTATTAAAATGTTTATACCAAGGACGATTATATAGCACTTGAAATTAGTTTTACAAAAATATTAAGTATTAAGTAGATGATATAATATTGGATTTATTAGTAGTAGTATTTATTATACTTGGACTATTTTTACAAACTATTTTGATAGATTAATAATAAAAAAACTAAAATGTTCAAATCACCATAGCCCACGTGTCTTCCAAACCCAATATCATAGTCTATGGACCTATTATCCTTAGTATACAAAGTTAAATAACTCAAATGTAAAATTCTATTCGTTTGAATTTCTGATACGCCAACATTTTCAGAAAAATCATCTACTAAAAAATGTACAGTAGAAAAGACGGGTTCTCAATCGAAAAACATAAGTTTGTTTCCCCAAGCAGGACACTCTTTTAGTAGGTAGTACAATTTGAAATTATAGCCTTGTAGCATTTAATTTTTTTAAATTCCAAACTCCGATTTTGAATAATCACATAGTTATTGAAGAAAAAAGGGGGGTGAGCATGTTTGGTGAATCAACCTGTATATTGTATAATGTATATACATATTTATAATACGTAATAACAATAAATGAATATCAACATATTTAATTTTTGTACACATTTGATACCTACCTGACTGTGTTTTAAATTAAAATATTAGTTAAGACTATTACGCATAATTTAATGAAAAATAATACAAAGTTAGGCCTATGGGGATATTCCTGTTTTGGTGTCAACACTCAAGTATAGTTTTTCGTATAGTATTATCAGAAAAATAATTGCGTATTTGCGTGTGTGTCTCCTATAGTCCTATACATTTTTTTTTCGAAAACTGTTCCAAGGATTTTGTCAGAATTTTGTACCTAGGGGTTTTTAAAGTAAGAAATTAGTCGTTGAAGGTCTTGACTTCGAGAAAATAAGCGTTTTTGAGTTTTGCTTAAAATTAGGAGCATAACTCGGCCACCTTGGCAACCACTAGTTTTTATTTATTCTTATATACGGTTCAGTTTTCTAAAAAATATTTTATAAATAGAAAAAATAAATAGAATCAATAGTATTATCTCGTTAATTAATCACTCAAGCAGAGCACAGTATGTTGTTTAAAAACCAACATTATTTTTTATAAAGACAATTATTTTAAATCCTATTAAATTATAATATTTAAGTTATAGCATTAACAAACGAATAAACTGAAACTGAACCCTAGCTGAGCTGGTATACTACACACAGAATATGCTGATATACCTACTATACGTCTATTAGACTATACGTATGTTTCATGAATTCTTTTACTCTTTTAATAATAATAATCAGTTGCCTACCTATGCGTATGAATGTATGATCCAAATAGTAATAATTATGCAACTACCTTGACCGAATAGGCTGGGGTCCAGTTTTGACGTCCCTCGGACTTAGAGAGAAACTTATAGAATTTATTCGCATGTGTGTGTGTGTGTGTGTGTGTGTGTGTGTATGTGTATAATATTATATATATATATGTATCAAACTTCAAGGACCTTATATTAAACTTTCACATTTGGGTCTAGAGCATTATTTCCAACCCGCTAACAATAAATCAATAAAACTTATAATTAATGACGTCGTATAATTATGGGTTCAAAAGCCTGCTGGGGATTTCGCATTTGAGATTCAATAAATATCTAGAGGTAAACAATTATAACTATTTTTTTTCAGACAATAATATCGATTATTTTGTTTATGTCAAAAGAAACAAAATATATCGTTGAAAATTTATTCAAGATCATTAGCAACATAATAAACTGCGATTATTTCGCTTTGATTTAAACGCACGTTTTCAATTAAAAACGAATTAAAGTTTCTTTTACATAAATTATAAATAGTACGTATTATAGGCGTTATAAATTGGCAACATTATTATAAATACTTAAGCTGTACCTAATTTATTATAAATTTCTTAATTACGAACAAACTTGATTGTTATTACTTATCAATAATCTTCTATTTGTAATGAAATATTATTTTTAATTGAAGTTACGTTATAGTTTTGTTTTTAATCTTTTAAGATATTTTATCCGCCTCAGTGCTTTATAAATTATAATATAGAATATATATTTAAATCAACATCTTATAATAAAAAATGTTTACTGTAAGTAGAGAATATTATTTGTATATGCATCAATACATTATTATGATATTATATAATATTTAAAATATAGATAGTTAAAAATACATATTATACCTAACATCTTTTTAACCTGAGATTACAATAATAGATATAGGTAGGTACATTATTAACCGCATAGGTACTTACATTTTAATATTATATTGACTGACTTTTCAATTCAATTTTCAATTATATAAATAAAATATACTAATTATAAATGATGAAAATATTATAATATGATACCTCTTGATCATGATAATATACTAATTAAAACCTTCGTTATTATAATATATAATTGTAAGTAATAGCGGATACCTAACCTATGCAGATATGCTGATGAATGATAAATATTGTTATTCGCTGATTTTAAGATACCTACCTATATAATATGTACGTTATGACTTATGAATAAGTTGTAAACAAATATTTTATCGAAAATGATATTTAGAATTGACTTTGAAATAATTAAATTTATTTAAAACTAAAAAAATTATGACGTTCGTTACTCGTTCTAGATAACGTCACACCCGCATCTGGTCTGTCTGTCGCGTCTTACAAATGTACAAGACGTGTACAATAATGGCAAATTTGTGTTCAGCGGATCCGATTTTGAGCAGTAGGTAGCTTTAATAATAGATTTATTTGACGTATTATCACTATTATCAACTTAAAAAGTTAAGAACATAATTGTTTTACGCATGACTAATAAACAGGCATGATCACCAAATGACCAATTTTTCCTTCACTGAGCATTTTTCCCAGACTTGGTAGAAACAGTAAAATTTCTATATAATTGTACCGGGAATAACTTTTTTCTGCATGATATATAGTTTTTCTTCCAAGACTGGGGAAGAATAAAACATGCGTGCAGTAATCTAGCGATCGTGCCTGTTTATTAAATCATGGTTTTACGGATATTTTAATTTTTAAACTAGGTATTTATACCTGCAGTATGTTTTATATGAATTCAAAAATCCCATAACTCACTAAGTTAAAATATCATAAAACAGACGATGTCCTTACATTTTATTTTAATAATATGTGATAGGTCAAGTCACAAAATTATAACTGCTGAACTTGAATTTTCCATGCTGTACGTATTTGTAAGACGGAGACAACACAGGCGGGCGTGGCACTGTGGCGTCCTCTTGTTAAGATTTATACCATACAAGTTTCACATGTAGGTACTTATATTACTATATTATAATAAATTCATATCGGTTTCGTGTTATATTTATGGTTTGAATTAAAATTAGTTGTTTACCGCTAGTGAAAAAAATATTGCATATTTTGAAGATTGTTGGACCGCGAACAATTAAATATATTTCACATTCCAAACTAACTTTATGGCACAGGAATATCGAATATGGTATGTACTATTTGTATTATATACCTTAATATCGATCTTATCTCTGTCGAAGCACGTTTTTTCGATGAAGTCGCAACAGAAACATAAACACACTCACATAATGATATGTCATATGTGTTATAATATATTATTATATTATATATAATTATATACAGGGTAATATTCACCTACAACCAATTTTTTTTACTCAGATAGAGTATTTCTTCAAATTCTGATTTGTAGAATTTTTAACTTTATACTAAAATACCATATATTCGATTATTTAGATATTTTATACTATTTAAGAAGTGTCCTGTAGCGATACAAACTTTTGATTTTTAAATTATAACCACCTTTTTTATCATATATTATTTAGCAGATGATTTTTTCGGAAATTTTCATGTATCTTAATTGAAATTTTATAGAATAGTTTCCAAATTATTAAATATTATGTACTAAGGAATATCTATGATAATGTATTGTCTTGAATATTTAGAGGCTCAACAACTATTATAATACCTAATCAATTTCAATAGGTATATTAACATTTTATAATTTTGTAAAAATTTTCTAAGTATAGTAACCTTACCTACTAGATTAAATATTACATTTATCTTAAATTTGTGTAAAACCATTTTTAAGGACTATTATCCTTAGTGTAAACGTTTTAATAACTCAGAAACTACTTGTTCAAATTGTTATTTACATACATCAACATTTTTATACGAAATTATTTGGAAAATAAATTACAATAAAAAAGAGCAGTTCTCATCAAAAAATCAAATGTTTGTATAGCTACATATATCACACACTCTTTAAATACTATAAAAATCTACCTATCTATTTAATTGAAAATAAATAGTATTTTATTATAGGCGTATAAGGTACTTGAAAATTCCAAAAATCAGAATTTGAATAAAATATGCATTATCAGAAAAAAAAGTGATGGGATTGAGTATGTTTGCGGTGAATCACACCCTGTATAATACAAACAAAACATAACATATTATAATGCTATTATAGGTATACTTTATACATGTAAATGTAGGTATGAGTACTGACCACTGGGCAGTATAAGTATATTATATGATATCAAAACAAATTATTTTCAATGTTAAATTCAGAATAATAATATAATTTCTTATACCTAATGCGAACTTACATAATACACGATTATTTAAGTCATAACAACACATCGAGACTGAAAAACAAATCGTTATGAAATCACGCAAACGTATATACTATATAATAAAGTACAGCCTCGTACTGCGGGAGAGGGACGTGTGGAATTATTGTAAAATGTCGATCGGTATCGATCGGTGAACCGATAATTAAATATCCGTACTCCGTAGGTACCTGTTGCAAATCATAACCATAATGTTATTGATTGATTCATATATTAATCATTATTAATAGCCATCGAGCTACTATATCTATCCATATAGTAGCGTCAATGGCCCATATCCAAGTGTTGTGTATACGGCTAAATCATTTCACTTTCGAACGAATATCGCATGAACACGTTACACGTACTTACCTATACATGTAATAATAATAATGCGTAGGTATGATAAAATATGTTTTCAATTGTATCTTATGATCTGGGTTGTTTATTTGTTCGACGTAGCCCGTAGTTTTGAATATGACTTGCGTCACATCTAAAAATTAATTTTTGTAATTTGTGCCACTTTTTAAAGTTGTACATTTTCGTCATATAAAACTAGTTATAAGGAAAATATACAATCTTATACTTTATAAAAATTATGATTTGCGCCACTTTCAAATAATTAATAACAATTTTGTTTAACCTATATTAATAAGATGCATATTAAATCATTCCTTGATCAAGTTGAATTTAATAGATATATTTCAAGAAAATTATTAAAATGTACATAAAGTAAAATCAAAAAATATAAGCTAATTGTACTTGAAGATATATAATGTATACGTGCTTTGGGTATAACAATGAGTAATATTTCATTATTTCAGTTGGCTAATAATGAAGTACCTATGTAAAAATCAGGAATATTATAGTTTATTGACCAATTGTTCGTGTTAGTAATTATTTATCCACGTTGTATGTGTTATATAAGTATATAACTGATAGGTAGTGAGTTCGGTAAATTCCAAAAATTGAAATTGAAAGTATGGCGCAGATTACCAAAAATTATAATTATTTGAGGCGCAAATTACATGCTGTTTTTATATTTTGGAGTAAATTACAAGTACTAAAATTGATGCAAAATACCATCTCTCAACAACAAAATAGTGAACCGATCCGATGTACAGCAGGTACCTAAGTGTCGAATGTAGGTACCTCGTCATTGAGTAGGTAACTGTAAAGAATGTGTTAAATTTGAATTCTTAACCACAGGTTATCAAAAAATTATTTAATAATTACAATTTTAACAAATTATCGTATTTTTTCCCCTGATTATTTTTAAAAATGTGCAGTCTTTTTAATTATCAAAGTACCAGAAACCTCCTTTGAAGTTAATGATCCAAACATATTTTCTAATAGAAAAAGTGTTTATTATTATAATTTATAGTATTCAAAATATTTATTACTACTACATAAACGTATCACTATAATTTGTAAATACAAAATGTACTTACATATTATTATTATTGTTTATGTATTTATTTCAGCCAAATCAGTTAGAATAATTTAATTACAATAAATTACATTCAAAATAGCAGATACGTATACCTACCAACTAATCTATAAGCTCGTATCTGGTATACGGAGTTCATCAATATTATAATTAATTTTAAAATAAAATATTTATACAATTTAAAATACGTCTTAATTAAACATAACATAGTGGATAGATTTTTTAGTAACAAAATTAACATCAGCGTTACTGCGTTACATATGGATGAGATAATATATTTAAACATATTGACTTTTTATAATTTTATAATTGTACACACATTCTTGTCAAATTCATTAATTATTTTATTGATTAGTGATTAGGTATCTTATTTATTTGATTTTTATTAATTATATCATTAATACTATTAGATTTACTTTAGCATAAGCTTTTTAGTAGACTCTTTACTTCATTATTTAAATTGTTGAATATTTTGAGTCAACTCTAGTTTTTCCCATGTAATTAGGGGTTGCTTTAACTTGTTAATAATGTATATGATGGTTTAATGTATTTTTCTGTTCTTCTGTCTATTATTTCTGTAGCATTAAGTGTATGGATTTTATTACAATTTGTCTAGTACTCTAGTGTATAATATTCATAAACAGATAATATTATATTTGTATGGTTGAATAATTCCTCTAATGGATATTTTAATGGCAGGGATTACTCTACTTTAAGAATAATTTGTTAAATAATATGCTATGTATTAAAGTATGTTCTATTTGCTCCTCTCCAACATGTTATTTCGTATAATATAGAATTGAATTACATCGTGCCATGCATATTTGTCTTATAGTTGATTTATCAAGAAATCAAATTTTGTAAAATAATACAGTTAAGCTCCTTATTTTATTTTTTTTTCTGTATAATATGTTCTGACCATTTCAGATTACAATCTATTGTCACTTCTAACGTCCGAAATATTTTAATGATAATACCATTTTAATTGATTTATACAATTTAAATATCTCATACCAGTTCCACATTTATGTATTATACAGTTTTATCCAACAGCTGGGAGCTGTGAATGAATTGTAACTATAGACATGCAAACCAATTTATTTTTGCTACCTAAGTGATAATAGATTTTTTTCTATCCAGTCATAGATGCACCATAAATCAATTTCAATTGTTTGTTTCAATTTTTCCCGATGATCTTCGAAATTAAGGGGATTCGATACCGTGATTTTCTGTTTTCATCTAACACACGCGTGACATAGTATTTTAGACGTGCTTTTTCCAAACATACCAATTGATCTAATGAAGCGATAAGAATTCTGAAAACAGATTTGA